>NC_056444.1:78861895-79121895 GCF_018296145.1 Oncorhynchus tshawytscha | reverse complement strand
TGACCATATACACACCTTACACACACTAATTAATAAACACCACCTCACTACTGACCATATACATACCTTACACACACTAATTAATAAACACCACCTCACTACTGACCATATATACACACCTTACACACACTAATTAATAGTAATTAATAATAGCTGACCTCACAAACTCAACATCAAAATAATCTGCCAATTTGACAGATTTCCCAAAAGTCTGATCCAGAAACTCATTTACCTCCTCTAGATCATAAACTGAGTCGTCACCAGCTGCTGTCATGTCCTTCTCCTGATCCTCAGCTGAGACCACAGACAACTGACTCCCCTCTAACACATCCCTTTCAACACTCCCCACTTGCACCTCATCACTCGTACCAGGCATCTCCTCCACTACCTGGGAGACTAGCCCCACCTGAACATCATTACTCATAGTGGGCATCTCCTCCACTAACTGGGAGCCTAGCTCCACATGAACCCCAGCACTCGTAGTGGGCATCTCTTCCACTACCTGGGAGCCTAGCTCCACATGAAAACCCTCCTGTACCTCATTACTCGTAGTGGGCATCTCCTCCACTACCTGGGAGCCTAGCTCCACATGAACCCCAGCACTCGTAGTGGGCATCTCCTCCACTCCCTGGGAGCCTAGCTCCACATGAACCCCCTCCTGTACCCCGTTACTCATAGTGGGTATCTCCTCCACTACCTGGGAGCCTAGCTCCACATGAACCCCCTCCTTTAACCCAGCACTCATACTGGGCACCTGCTCACCAGTCTGAGGAACTGGCTCTTCAGATACATCCTTACCTTCTACGACAACACTTTTCTGTAGCATAACATTTCCCTCTAATACAAGTTGCAACTCCGTGCCCTCAACACGGATAACTTGTTCCTCAGCAACAGGTGCTTGTGGCTGCTCTACCGCTGTCGGTCCACCTCTCCCTACATCAGTGGGCCCAGGCGTTACGAGGACCACCTGCGCCCCTCCCTCGGCCTTCTCCCTTTTCGGGCAAGCATGTCGCTTATGACCAACATCCCCACACTCAAAACACCATTGACTACCCGTACTAGCATAAGCCATATGCATTCTATTGTCATACTTGATTTTAAGCGATATCTCTAAAGTCTGCTCCGGTGAGTCCAAAAACATAAACACCTGTCGCCGAAATTACATTACACCTGTTTTAACACCGGGTGTTTGCAACCCAACGGGACAACCTTAATTGAACTGGCGAACTTCCCAAAGCGCAATAACACCATGCTCAACCATACGATCAACAAGACACTCTTCTTTAAGAAGTACGCCATGCTCAAGCATACGATCAACAAGACACTCTTCTTTAAGAAGTAGGCCATGCTCAACCATCCGATCAACCAGACACTCTTCTTTAAGAAGTACGCCATGCTCAACCTTACGATCAACAAGACACTCTTCTTTAAGAAGTACGCCATGCTCAACCATCCGATCTACCAGGAGCTCTTCTTTAAGAAGTACACAAATCAAATCAAATCAAATTTATTTATATAGCCCTTCGTACATCAGCTGATATCTCAAAGTGCTGTACAGAAACCCAGCCTAAAACCCCAAACAGCAAGCAATGCAGGTGTAGAAGCACGGTGGCTAGGAAAAACTCCCTAGAAAGGCCAAAACCTAGGAAGAAACCTAGAGAGGAACCAGGCTATGTGGGGTGGCCAGTCCTCTTCTGGCTGTGCCGGGTGGAGATTATAACAGAACATGGCCAAGATGTTCAAATGTTCATAAATGACCAGCATGGTCGAATAATAATAAGGCAGAACAGTCAGGTGGAAGTTGAAACTGGAACAGCAGCATGGCCAGGTGGACTGGGGACAGCAAGGAGTCATCATGATATTGTTACACCATGCTCAACCACACGATCTACAAGACACTCTTCTTTAAGAAGTACACCATGCTCAACCATACTATCTACAAGGCGCTCTTCTTTAAGAAGTACACCATGCTCAACCATCCGATCAACAAGACACTCTTCTTTAAGAAATACCACCACAGCTTTATTCATCCGGGATGCATAAGCAACATTCTCATAGCGTACCTTCTCTCCTACGGCGACCAGAAACTCCTCCACCGTGACAGTAGCTTCCGTAACACACCTAAAGCCGTGCCGAAGTGACAGGGACGGCATCCCCATTCGGGCTGCCATCCCCGCCAAAATCAGGGTCATTTCAATACGAAAACAAAATACTTAATTCTACCACAACAGAAATAATAACCTTAAATCAGCACAGAAGAAAATCAGAAAAAGCCACCAAGAAATAGCAAACCGAAAGAAAGTTGTGAATATCTAACGCTCCACAACACACGCACTCCTTCACTCAAACAATTCCCAGCATGCACCAAACACTCCCAGCATGCAGAGAGAGAGAGAGAGAGACAGAGAGAGAGACGGAGAGAGAAAGAGAGAGAGATGGAGAGAGAGAAAGAGAGAGACATGGAGAGAGAAAGAGAAAGACAAATAGAGAGTGTGCATCTATGTGATACAGAGGCAGGGAGGACTCCAGAGGGACAAGGAGATGATGATGTGGTTCATCGCCACGGCAGCCAGGATGATGGTGGAAACGCAGATGCTGATGTGGCAGGACTAATTAGTAATCAACAGCATGGGGCAAAGGGGGCTTTAAAAGACCGGGTACTGAACTGTAAGACCAGAGATGGGTAGTGCTAGTAGGTATAGCATTTATATCTTTATGTCTGCATTCTGAACCACTCTCTGGTGCTACACTCTAGAACAGTCTGCATTCTGAACCACTCTCTGGTGCTACACTCTAGAACAGTCTGCATTCTGAACCACTCTCCCTGGTACTACACTCTAGAACAGTCTGCATTCTGAAACACTCTCTGGTACTACACTCTAGAACAGTCTGCATTCTGAGCCACTCTCTGGTACTACACTCAGGAACAGTCTGCATTCTGAACCACTCTCTGGTACTACACTTTATAACAGTCTGCATTCTGAACCACTCTCTGGTAATACACTCTAGAACATTCTGCATTCTGAACCACCCTCTGGTACTACACCCTAGAACAGTCTGCATTCTGAACCACTCTCCATGGTGCTACACTCTAGAACAGTCTGCATTCTGAACCACTCTCTGGTACTACACTCTAGAACAGTCTGCATTCTGAACCACTCTCTGGTACTACACTCTAGAACAGTCTGCATTCTGAACCACTCTCTGGTACTACACTCTAGAACAGTCTGCATTCTGAACCACTCTCCCTGGTACTACACTCTAGAACAGTCTGCATTCTGAACCACTCTCTGGTACTACACTCTAGAACAGTCTGCATTCTGAACCACTCTCTGGTACTACACTCTAGAACAGTCTGCATTCTGAACCACAGCTACACTCTAGAACAGTCTGCATTCTGAACCACTCTCTGGTACTACACTCAGGAACAGTCTGCATTCTGAACCACTCTCTGGTAATACACTCTAGAACAGTCTGCATTCTGAAACCACTCTCCCTGGTACTACACTCTATAGAACAGAACAGTCTGCATTCTGAAACATTCTGAACTCTCTGGTACTACACTCTAGAACAGTCTGCATTCTGACCACTCTCTGGTACTACACTCTAGAACAGTCTGCATTCTGAACCACTCTCTGGTCTCTAGAACAGTCTGCATTCTGAACCACTCTCTGGTACTACACTTTATAACAGTCTGCATTCTGAACCACTCTCTGGTACACTCTACACATTCTGAACCACCCTCTGGAACATAGAACAGTCTGCATTCTGAACCACCTCTCTGGTACTACACTCTAGAACAGTCTGCATTCTGAACCACTCTCCATGGTGCTACACTATAGAACAGTCTGCATTCTGAACCACTCTCTGGTACTACACTCAGGAACAGTCTGCATTCTGAACCACTCTCTGGTACTACACTCTAGAACAGTCTGCATTCTGAACCACTCTCTGGTACTACACTCTAGAACAGTCTGCATTCTGAACCACTCTCCCTGGTGCTACACTCTAGAACAGTCTGCATTCTGAACCACTCTCTGGTACTACACTCTAGAACAGTCTGCATTCTGAACCACTCTCTGGTACTACACTCTAGAACAGTCTGCATTCTGAACCACTCTCTGGTACTCTCTGAACAGTCTGCATTCTAACCACTGGTACTACACTCAGGAACAGTCTGCATTCTGAACCACTCTACTACTCAGGAACAGTCTGCATTCTGAACCACTCTCCCTGGTGCTACACTCTAGAACAGTCTGCATTCTGAACCACTCTCTGGTACTACACTCAGGAACAGTCTGCATTCTGAACCACTCTCTGGTACTACACTTTAGAACAGTCTGCATTCTAGAACAGTACTACACTCTAGAACAGTCTGCATTCTGAACCACTCTCTGGTACTACACTCAGGAACAGTCTGCATTCTGAACCACTCTCTGAACAGTCTGCACTGAACACTCTCCATGGTGAACAGTCTGCATTCTGAACCACTCTCCCTGGTGCTACACTCTAGAACAGTCTGCATTCTGAAACACTCTCTGGTACTACACTCAGGAACAGTCTGCATTCTGAACCACTCTCTGGTACTACACTCTAGAACAGTCTGCATTCTGAACCACTCTCTGGTACTACACTCAGGAACAATCTGCATTCTGAACCCCTCTCTGGCACTACACTCTGGAACAGACTGCAATCTTGTTTCTAGATGGCAACATGTGACGGCAAACGCTAAGACACTATTATGACTGACGCCTCAACTGAAGAGAAAAAAAAAGAATAAAGTTGACAGCTGTCTCGCTCTCTGGCAGGAAGGTGTTGTTTAAAAGAGCATGAGGTAATGATATTCAAAGGTGTCACCGCTTTAGAGGGAAAGCCGGCACTCCCTTAGGAGCCTGTGTTGTGATTCATATTAATATAGTTAAACAACAGCAGTCAGAGCTGTGCCGAGCCTGGGAGTTCTGTCAGGGCCCGAGACAGCTAGGTTTCTTGCAGTGTGTACGAATTCCACACCTTCAACTCCCACCAGCCACTGAGGCACACCGCGGTATGCAGTCACAGATTCAACAAGCTTTTTACCATGGAGGTTTCACAGGGGTTGGTGAAAATATCAAAGTGGTCAAATTTCCCAAGCTTTCCCTTTGTCATGGCTCATTACTGATGTCATGTCAAGGTTCATTACTGACACTGAGAAATAGTTTTTGTTTTATGGTGAGACTCCCTCTGCAATTTCCCCAAAAGGAAAACATTAAGACAAAGACTGAGGCGTTGGCTTTGATTACCGGTCATCTCTTACGCTATTTAGCTTAATGTGATTTGGAGAGTTCTTCTGTATCATCACACTTTTAACACAGTTCATTTACATTGCATGCAGTTATCAAAATTCTGCATGACAAATCTGATATTGAACTGTTGGGAAATAATTGATTAAAGGATAAGTTCAGTATTTTAGGCCAAAAAAGTCTGTAAACTAGGGTTGGGTGTGATCCTGATGTTCCTACCATCATACATCACCCCCCCAAAAAACAAACAAAACTATTTTGGCAACAGGGATATTGATCCATCAGGGGATTGAAGAAAGAAGATTCATCTTAACATCTAGCGACTTACAGTTGAAGTCGGAAGTTTACATACATCTTAGCCAAATACATTTAAACTCAGTTTTTCACAATTCCTGACATTTAATCAGAGTAAAAATTCCCTGTCTTAGGTCAGTTAGGATCACCACTTTATTTTAAGAATGTGAGATGTGATAATAATAGAGAGAATTATTTATTTCAGCATTTATTTCTTTAATCACTGTAACGGTTTTCTTGTGTCGAAGGAGAGGCGGACCAAAACGCAGCGTGGTTATCTTGATACACCTTTAATAAAGATAATACCGAACAATACAAAAACAATAAACGTAATGTGAAAACCTAAACAGCCTTATCTGGTGCAAACAAACACTGAGACAGGAACAATCACCCACAAAACCCAACACAAAACAGGCTACCTAAATATGGCTCCCAATCAGAGACAATGACTAACACCTGCCTCTGATTGAGAACCATATCAGGCCCAAACACAGAAACAGACAATCAAGACATCCAACAAAGAATGCCCACTCAGATCGCACCCTGACCAACCAAAACATAGAACATACAAAGCAAACTATGGTCAGGGTGTGACAATCACATTCCCGGTGGGTCAGAAGTTTACGTACATTCAATTAGTATTTGGTAGCATTGCCTTTAAATTGTTTAACTTGGGTCAAACATTTCGGGTAGCTTTCCACAAGCTTCCCACAATAAGTTGGGTGAATGTTGGTCCATTCCTCCTGACAGAGCTGGTGTAACTGAGTCAGGTTCGTAGGCCTCCTTGCTCACACACGCTTTTTCAGGTCTGTCCACACATTTTCTATGGGAATGAGGTCAGGGCTTTGTGATGGCCACTCCAATACCTTGACTTTGTTGTCCTTAAGCCATTTTGCCACAACTTTGGAAGTATGCTCGGGGTCATTGTCCATTTGGAAAACCCATTTGCAACCAAGCTTTAACTTCCTGACTGATGTCTTGAGATGTTGCTTCAATATATCCACATCATTGTTCTGCCTCATGATGCCATCTATTTTGTGAAGTGCACCAGTCCCTCCTGCAGCAAAGCACCCCCACAACATGATGCTGCCACCCCCATGCTTCACGTTGGGATAGTCATGGGGAAGCCTCCCCATTTTTCCTCCAAACATAACGATGGTCATTATGGCCAAACAGTTCTATTTTTGTTTCATCAGACCAGAGGAAATTTCTCCAAAAGTACGATATTTTTCCCCATGTGTTGTTGCAAACCGTAGTCTGTTTTTTTATTGCAGATTTGGAGCAGTGGCTTCTTCCTTGAAGAGTGGCCTTTCAGGTTATGTCAATATAGGACTCGTTTTACTGTGGATATAGACACTTTTGTACCTGTTTCCTCCAGCATCTTCACAAGGTCCTTTGCTGTTGTTCTGGGATTGATTTGCACTTTTCACACCAAAGCACGTTCATCTCTAGGAGACAGAACGTGTCTCCTTCCTGAGCGGTATGACGGCTGTGTGATCCCATGGTGTTTATATTTGCGTACTATTGTTTGTACAGATGAACGTGGTACCTTCAGGCGTTTGGAAATTGCTCCCAAGGATGAATCAGGCTTGTGGAGGTCTACAATTTATTTTTCTGAGGTCTTGGCTGATTTCTTTTGACTTTCCCAAAGAGGCACTGAGTTTGAAGTTAGGCTTTGAAATACATCCATAAGTAGACCTCCAATTGACTCAAATGATGTCAATTAGCCTATTAGAAGTTTCTAAAGCAATGACATCATTTTCTGGAATTTTCCAACCTGTTTAAAGGCACAGTCAACTTAGTGTATGTAAACTTCTGACCCACTGGAATTGTGATACATTGAATTATAAGTTAAATAATCTGTCTGTAAACAATTGTTGGAAAAATGACTTGTGTCATGCACAAAGTAGATGTCTTAACCGACTTGCCAAAACTATAGTTTGTTAACAAGAAATTTGTGGAGTGGTTGAAAAATTAGTTTTAATGATTTCAACCTATGTAAACTTCCGACTTCAACTGTAGCTAGCAAGTTAGCAAACCAAAAGCATAGTTGGAGCCCTGACCTGGATATAATTTATTTGACACATCTTAGATTTCTTATAGTTATAGTTATAAGCAGTGGCATAGCACGTTCGCTGGGGAGCAGCACTGAGCAGGGACACGTTGTCCCACCCTGACCATAGTTTGCTTTGTATGTTTATATGTTTTGTTTGGTCAGGGGGTGATCTGAGTGGGCATTCTATGTTGTATGTCTAGTTTGTCTGTTTCTGTGTTTGGTTTAGTTGCTTGTGTCAGCACATTTCACACCACGCTGCGCTTTGGTCCGCTTCTTACGATGATCGTGACACACTTACTGTATGTTATGGACATGGGCTGCACTTCATTCCATTAAGATGTTCCCTCCCATCTTCCCATACGGCAATCCACCTTGGCAGAATGTATCTGATTGGTGTTAGCAGTTGATGTTATTCTTCAATAACACAGACCTCAAAACAAATCACTTCGAGAAAAATGTATTTATTCAAAGAGAACAAATCATAGTTTTTATGCTGGAAAGTAGATGGTCAATATTTATTCTCCCCTGTCCTCAGTGTTTTCTCCACTGAACAAAGCCTAGCCTGTAGTTGACCAATTAGAATTTCTTGCAGTAAAATTGGGCCAATGGCCAAATACCAAGTATTCCGTTTCAGGATCAATGTATAGACAATTTGGACCAATGAGAACTTCTAACATGTAACTATGAGTCCCAGACTGGAACCCCTATACAGATTCTAAACAGATGTTGAACTGAAAAACAACTATTTCCATTGATTGTTAATTCCCTCTTGACCTTTAGTCCTCTACGTTGTGTATTTACCTTAGAATATTCTTTCAATGGCTGGTAATAGTCAGTCGGTAGAAGTGACTAAACCAGCGGACAATACATGTTACAGGGATGCCATTATGACTTCTTTTATATGCTTGGTCAGGTTGTTTTTACTGTTTGTATAAACACGTTTCGTCAACGTTTTTTTAGAAACTTGAAAAATACGTCTTTATCTGGTTGTAATCTGACCAGCTAACAACCAGGAGATAACATCTTTCCCATGATGTCTTGGTCTCATCTAAACATGATCGTAACAGAGACCAGTTGGCTATAAATCTAGTTCTACTGCTTTTCCTGAGAGAGGTATTATTACGTTGTTGTTTTTTTAAAACAATTGTTACAGTCTTAAACATGACCTCATGAGATGCTATTGACTAACACATTCTATTGACAACTGATAAAAGCATGTCACAGAAAAGGAGGCACGGCTGTGAACAAGGAATTTCCTGTCATTTGTGTTGAATATACAGGATAGACTGACTAGAAACAAATAATGTGCTGAAACACTGAATCCTGTCCAGGTCACTGTGTATGAGCAACTATTTGGACAGTGACATAATTTTTTTTGTTTTGGGGGGGAGCCTCTGTACTCCAGCGCTTAGTATTTGAAATTATATAATTATTATGAGGTGAACCGTTTAGAATTTCTAGCACTTTTTATACATAGTAGTCACCACCCACTGGGGAGTTAGGCCCAGCCTAACTGGGCCCTAGTTAGGCCCAGATGTGGAGTATCTTTGGTACCATTTTCATGAGGTATTGCTGCTGTAAAGGATAGTGTACCCATCATTGCAGCATCATTCTAGCATCATTGCAGCATGACGTAATGCAAAACAGACATAATGGGAATAAAAGTAACATGCGGCCCGTCTGACCAACCAAGATGGGTTCCCACGGGTGATACTGAGTGTCTGACCAACCAAGATGGGTTCCCACGGGTGAAACTGAGTGTCTGACCAACCAAGATGGGTTCCCACGGGTGATACTGAGTGTCTGACCAATCAAGATGGGTTCCCACGGGTGATACTGAGTGTCTGACCAATCAAGATGGGTTCCCACGGGTGATACTGAGTGTCTGACCAACCAAGATGGGTTCCCCGGGTGACACTGAGTGTCTGACCAATAAAGATGGGTTCCCACAGGTGATACTGAGTGTCTGACCAATCAAGATGGGTTCCCACGGGTGATACTGAGTGTCTGACCAATCAAGATGGGTTCCCACGGGTGATACTGAGTGTCTGACCAACCAAGATGGGTTCCCCCGGGTGATACTGAGTGTCTGACCAATCAAGATGGGTTCTCACGGGAGATACTGAGTGTCTGACCAATCAAGATGGGTTCCCACGGGTGATACTGAGTGTCTGACCAATCATGATGGGTTCCCACGGGTGATACTGAGTGTCTGATCAATCAAGATGGGTTCCCACAGGTGATACTGAGTGTCTGACCAATCAAGATTGGTTCCCACAGGTGATACTGACCGACCAAGACGGGTTCCCACAGGTGATCCTGACCGACCAAGATGGGTTCCCACAGGTCATCCTGACCGACCAAGTTGGGTTCCCACAGGTGATACTGACCGACCAAGATGGGTTCCCACAGCTGATACTGACCGACCAAGATGGGTTCCCACAGGTGATACTGACCGACCAAGATGGGTTCCCACAGGTGATCCTGACCGACCAAGATGGGTTCCCACAGGTGATCCTGACCGACCAAGTTGGGTTCCCACAGGTGATACTGACCGACCAAGATTTGTTCCCACAGGTGATACTGACCGACCAAGATTAGTTCCCACAGGTGATCCTGACCGACCAAGATGGGTTCCCACAGGTGATACTGACCGACCAAGATGGGTTCCCACAGGTGATACTGACCGACCAAGATGAGTTCCCACAGATGATACTGACCGACCAAGATGGGTTCCAACAGGTGATACTGACCGACCAAGATGGGTTCCCACAGGTGATACTGACCGACCAAGATGGGTTCCCACAGGTGATACTGACCGACCAAGATGGGTTCCCACAGGTGATACTGACCGACCAAGTTGGGTTCCCACAGGTGATACTGAATGACCAAGATGGGTTCCCACAGGTGATACTGAATGACCAAGATGTGTTCCCACAGGTGATACTGAATGACCAAGATGTGTTCCCACAGGTGATACTGAATGACCAAGATGTGTTCCCACAGGTGATACTGAATGACCAAGATGGGTTCCCACAGGTGATACTGAATGACCAAGATGGGTTCCCACAGGTGATACTGAATGACCAAGATGTGTTCCCACGGGTGATACTGAATGACCAAGATGTGTTCCCACAGGTGATACTGAATGACCAAGATGGGTTCCCAGAGGTGATACTGAATGACCAAGATGTGTTCCCAGAGGTGATACTGAATGACCAAGATGGGTTCCCACGGGAGATACTGAGTGTCTGACCAATCAAGATGGGTTCCCACAGGTGATACTGAATGACCAAGATGGGTTCCCAGAGGTGATACTGAATGACCAAGATGTGTTCCCAGAGGTGATACTGAATGACCAAGATGGGTTCCCACGGGTGATACTGAATGACCAAGATGTGTTCCCACAGGTGATACTGAATGACCAAGATGTGTTCCCACAGGTGATACTGAATGACCAAGATGTGTTCCCACAGGTGATACTGAATGACCAAGATGTGTTCCCACAGGTGATACTGAATGACCAAGATGGGTTCCCACAGGTATACTGAAAGACCAAGATGGGTTCCCACAGGTGATACTGAATGACCAAGATGTGTTCCCACAGGTGATACTGAATGACCAAGATGTGTTCCCACAGGTGATACTGAATGACCAAGATGTGTTCCCACAGGTGATACTGAATGACCAAGATGTGTTCCCACAGGTGATACTGAATGACCAAGATGTGTTCCCACAGGTGATACTGAATGACCAAGATGGGTTCCCAGAGGTGATACTGAATGACCAAGATGGGTTCCCACAGGTGATACTGAATGACCAAGATGTGTTCCCACAGGTGATACTGAATGACCAAGATGGGTTCCCACAGGTGATACTGAATGACCAAGATGGGTTCCCACAGGTGATACTGAATGACCAAGATGGGTTTATTCACATTTCCTCTTCTACGCTGGTTAAGTGGATATGATTGGGGGCTTACCTGGTCCCAGTCTATACTGCGGAAAAACGTGTGCGACTTGATGTCAGCGAAGCCCGTTTGGTCCTGGCAACCCAGACGCTCTTTGGGGTCCTGTTAGATGGAGAGAAATTAGTAGAATCAAGAGTTTGTGTGCTCAATGAAATATAAACTGGTTTTAACAGCAGCAATTGTCACAAAGCGGTTAATAGATACCCGGCCTAAAACCCCAAAGAGCAAGCAGTGCACAGGCAGTAAGAAGCACGGTGTTGGCTTATCACACCAGTTACAGCAATTTACAGCAATGTGATCTTGGTATAATGTAGAGATGTAACATTTATTGAAATGAAACACTAAATTCAGTATGTATTTCCCTCAAACAAACCCTTACACTACTCCTCTACCTGTGTCATATGCCACATATAAAAACCGTTTCATGGGATTGGTGGAGGCCTGGCCGACATGGACTTCCTTAAACCAGTTATTTCCTGTTAAATCCATAAAGGGAAGTGTACAAGTGTACACTTCGGGAGAAATTAAATATTAGTGGGCCGCATTCTCTGTGGGGGTCAAGTAAATCCTTGATTGACCTCAAATTCTCCCCCCACTGCATTGCTGAATATATTACCTACAGTGGCTAGAAACATTTAATGAACCCTTTGGAATTACCTGGAGTTCTGCATAAATTTGACATAAAATGTGATCTGATCTTCATCTAAGCCACAACAAGAGACAAACACAGTGTGCTTAAACTAATAACACACAAATTATTGTATTCTTCTTGTCTATATTGAATACATTATTTAAACATTCACAGTGTAGGTTGGAGAAGGTATGTGAACCTCTAGGCTAATGACTTCTCCAAAAGCTAATTGTAGTCAGGAGTCAGCTAACCTGGAGTCTAATCAATGAGATGAGATTGGAGATGTTGGTTAGAGCTGCCCTGCCCCATAAAAAAAACACTCACAAATTTTGAGTTTGCTATTCACAAGAAGTATTGCCTGAAGTTAACCATGCCTCGAACTAAAGAGATCTCAGGAGACCTAAGATTAAGAATTGATGCATTGCATGAAGCTGGAAAGGGTTACAAAAGTATCTCTAAAAGTCAGTCCACGGTAAGACAAATTGTTTATAAATGGAGAAATTTCAGCACAGTTGCTATTCTCCCTAGGAGTGGCCATCCTGCAAAGATGACTGCAAGACCACAGCGCAGAATTCTCAATGAGGTTAAGACTTACAGAAATCTCTGGAAGATGCTAACATCTCTGTTGATGAGTCTACAATACGTAAAACACTAAACAAGAATGGGGTTCATGGGAGAACATCATAGAAGAAGCCTCTGCTGTCCAAAAAAACCATTGGCGCATGTCTGAAGTTTGAGACTGTGGCATGACCTCAAGAGAGCAGTTCACACCAGACATCCCAAGAATATTGCTGAACTGAAACAGTTTTGTAAAGAGGAATGGTCCAAAATTCCTCCTGAACAGTGTGCAGGTCTGATCTGCAACTACAGAAAGCGTTTGGTTGAGGTTATTGCTGCCAAAGGAGGGTCAACCAGTTATTAAATCCAAGGGTTCACATACTTTTCCCACCCTGCATTGTGAATGTTTACACAGTGTGTTCAATAAAGACATGAACAATTATAATTGTCTGTGTGTTATTAGTTTAAGCAGACTGTGATTGTCTGTTGTTGTGATTTAGATGAAGATGACCAATTTATGCAGAAATCCAGGTAATTTTAAAGGGTTCACATACTTTTTCTTCCCACTGTATTAGCTACCCCCCCTGTCTATTTCATCAGCCCCTCTACATACTGTATGTAATTTGGACAAACCACCACCCACCTGCTGACTCCCAACAGTGGGGATGTGGTATTTTCATCAGTACAATAATTGTAATACTAACTAGCAAAGGTTAAATGTGAAGAGCCCCAAGACCATTCACTCCCCCACTATAGTTTCTTATCATAGCCATGTATATCAGGGATGATGCACTCAAACACGTAGAAACAAATACACACACACACACACACACACACACACACACACACACACACACACACACACACACACACACACACACACACACACACACACACACACACAGGCAGTGCCTTCAAGAAAGTATTCACATCCCTTGCCTTTCCAACGCATCATTGTGTTACAAAGTGGGATTAAAATGGTTTTAATTTGATTTTGTTTGTCAACGATCTACACAAAATGACATTATGGAGTATTGTGTGTAGATTAGACACAACACCTAAATGTAATCTTAAATTCAAGCTGTAACACAGCAAAATGTGGAAAAAATCAAGGGGTGTGAATACTTTCTTGAAGGCACTGTATACACAAGTAAAAACATCCATACACACACACAAACACTCTGTCTCTGAGCCAAATGGATGTGGCCTTCACAGAGTGTCTGTCATGGCTCTGTCCTAATGGTGTCTTGAACACGGTCCTTCACATGCTGTTTTCACCGAGGGGGAGGGACACGCTTTATTGGACACACTTGGTGAACACTACGGTGTTCTTCTCTCACCTTGTTTAAGAAGCCCTTCAGCACGCTGGCAGCCTTTACCGACAGGGACCTTGGGATGCGAATCGTTTTTTCCAGAATAACTGTGTGGAGAAGACAAAGAGAGAGAGAGAATGTATGTGAAAGAGAGAGTGAGAAGTGAGAATGTAAGAGAGAGAGAGAGAGAGAGAGAGAGAGAGAGAGAGAGAGAGAGAGAGACAGAGAGAATGTATGAGAGAGAGAGAGAGAGAGAGAGAGAGAGAGAGAATGAGAGAGAGAGAGAGAGAGAGAGAGAATGTAGAGAGAGAGAGAGAGAGAGAAGAGAGAGAGAGAATGTATGAGAGAGAGAGAGAGAGAGAGAGAGAGAGAGAGAGAGAGAGAATGTATGTGAAGAGAGAGAGAGAGAGAGAGAGAATGTATGAGACAGAGAGAGGGGAAGACAATCCTGCGGAGGGAGTGAGGCAAACAATTGGTGATTCACCATCTGGCCTGCCCGTGGGTGCCCAAGGGTGCCTGTGTCTGCTGCGTACAAGCGAGGGGGTGGAAAGGGGGAGGAGGAGGGTGCTCTGCTCTGTGACTGCTTCCTTGAGACTCGCGGCACACAGGCTCAACACACCACTGAAGGACAACAAGTTCTGTTTTCCACAGTGGAAAACAGTTTAGTGGTATTGTGTAGCAGCTGACCTCGTTGGTTAGTTGGAGCCACTGACACTCTGGGTACGTCCCTATAATCTCTCCTTCCTCCTGAGCTGTACACATGTTCATTCCTCCCACATATAAAAACTAATTAATGGGATCGGTGTAGGCCTGGCCTACATGGAGTTCCCTAAAACCATAAAGGGAAGTGTACAAGTGTACACTGCAGGAGAAAGGAGAGATTTGTTTAGATGCATTCTCTGTGGGGTCAAGTAAATCCTTGATTGACCTAAAAATGTTTAAAAAACTCAGAGTCATAACAAACATTACGTGTCTAGGAGGAGACAAGGCAGACGCAAAGCAGTTGAACATCCCTGGCTCTCTGATGAACAGATTACAGATGGAAGAGTAGAGAGATGTTTATCCTCCTCTTCAGCCCTCTCTGATCTGTTTGAGTCCTAATGAAATGATAACTGGATCAGTCTCTGACTGTGTACCAAATGGCACCCTAGTCCATATCTAGTGCACTAGATAGGGAAGTGCCATTTGTGATGGTGTTGGCACCCCGGGGTTAGGGTAAATTATTACATTTACATGTATTTTTATTGTCTAATCGAAACTTGACTTCTGCTATTAACCCAACCCCTCTGAAACGGAGAAGTGCGAGGGGCTGCCACATTGGGTGCCCGGTGGAGCTGTTGTGGGGGGTTACCTTCCTTGCTCAAGGGCACAACGGCAGATTTCTGGGGCCAAATTGGGTGCCTGGGGAGCGTTTGTGGGGGGTTACCTGCCTTGCTTAAGGCCACAATGGCAGATTTCTGGGGTCACTATCTGGGGATGGAGGGAGCTTTGGCCTGGGGCCTGGGGCCTGGGGCCTGGGGCCTGGGGCCTGACAGACAGACAGAGCTTGGCCAAATACTATCCCCCACCAGGTTGACACCAAATGTTTCATGACACTAACACTCTCACTGGCTTAGAACCTAACCGCAAGAACCTGATTGTTCTGGAACTTTGGATATCACCATACCAAACCTAAACTCTGTGTGTCAGTCTATGGTTCTGGGGGTTGGCATGTGTGCCTGGGTTGGCCAGGGTGAGGTTGGCACTGGTCAGGGTGGTGACATAAGGCTGATCACCCCCTACGGATAGAGGGGCCTGTTTCCGCTAGCGAGGTGGTATCCAGGAGCATGCTGCTTGCCCTGTGGGGGCGTGAGGAAGACCAAAGGGTTGGCAGATGCCCATGGGTTTCAGTGCTCATGCCCAAGCTGTAATGGGTGGGTACGGTGGAGAGAGACTGGGGGGGGTATGGAGGAATGTTCGCTCCAGCGGGGTATAGGGTGGGTTGTAGTACAGTATAACACATACAAATAAAATAACCGCCATCCCCATTGAATCAATTATATTTAAATGACTTAACACGTCTGGTAGCCTTCAAATGTGTCACACAAGAAGCAGTTGGCTCCCCTGTGGTATGGCTCTAGCTGTCCGAATGTCTCATACTTATTTCTTGTGTGCAAATCTTTATCGTTTTGAACACAAAATACATAATAAATAAATAAGAACTGTATTGAGAGACGCGTGGTGTGTTTGTGTGCTTTCTGAGGGGGTTTTGAGCACCAAAATACACATTTCCAGATATACATAGTAAGACATTTAAAGACATGTGAAGTACTGCGATCCTGAATAATCATGCCCTTTGAGTGGAGGAGTGAGTAGCCAATGTGATCAGAGCATGTGTTGTTTTTTGACGCAAAATGGCCACCATACATCACCACCATACATATTGCCTAGTAGTAGTAGTGGTGGATGTCACACTTAACAATGTGAAGCACTGTGTGACACTAGGTAAGAAGCGCTGTCATAAATCCACTCCAAACTGTAGTAGAGGGCTCTCTCACCTTGGAAGAGGTACTCCTCGGTATTCATGTCAGGATTGTCGGTGATGATGTCGAAAGGGGACCTCCCGGCCATCATCTCAAACATAAGCACGCCTAACGCCCACCAGTCAACACTGAACCCTGGAGAGAGACGACAGACAACCGGCAGCCATCTTGGTTAGCTCCAGTTACAGTAAGGACAGAAATGGTCTGAGAGAGATCTGTTCATTTCTTTCACGTTTTTTATTTATTGTTTTGAGTTTAACAGTCTAAAAGGCTAATTCACAGAGCTCATGTTCTCCTCATTCCCTCCATGTATGTGTTGGTGACAATAGGGACTCACCATAGTCTTCCCCTCTGAGGATCTCAGGGCCGATATAGTTGGGGGTTCCACAGAATGTACTGGTGGTGTCTCCAGGTCTGATGCCCTCCTGATAGAGGAAAGAGATGAAGGAGGAGGAGAGAGGAGAGTTAAAGATGGAGAGATACAGGGAGGATAACAGAGGAAGATGGTAGGAAAGAGATGGAGGAGGAGGAGAGAGGAGAGAGAGAGTTAAAGATGGAGAGATACAGGGAGGATAACAGAGGAAGATGGTAGGAAAGAGATGGAGGAGGAGAGAGGAGAGAGAGTTAAAGATGGAGAGATACAGGGAGGATAACAGAGGAAGATGGTAGGAAAGAGATGGAGGAGGAGGAGAGGAGAGAGAGAGTTAAAGATGGAGAGATACAGGAAGGATAACAGAGGAAGATGGTAGGAAAGAGATGGAGGAGGAGAGAGAGTTAAAGATGGAGAGACAGGGAGGATAACAGAGGAAGATGGTAGAAAAGAGATGGAGGAGGAGAGAGAGGAGAGAGAGAGTTAAAGATGGAGAGATACAGGGAGGATAACAGAGGAAGATGGTAGAAAAGAGATGGAGGAGGAGGAGGAGAGAGAGAGTTAAAGATGGAGAGATACAGGGAGGATAACAGAGGAAGATGGTAGGAAAGAGATGGAGGAGGAGGAGAGAGGAGAGTTAAAGATGGAGAGATACAGGGAGGATAACAGAGGAAGATGGTAGGAAAGAGATGGAGGAGGAGGAGAGAGGAGAGAGAGAGTTAAAGATGGAGAGATACAGGGAGGATAACAGAGGAAGATGGTAGGAAAGAGATGGAGGAGGAGGAGAGAGGAGAGAGAGAGTTAAAGATGGAGAGATACAGGGAGGATAACAGAGGAAGATGGTAGGAAAAGAGATGGAGGAGGAGGAGGAGAGAGAGAGAGTTAAAGATGGAGAGATACAGGGAGGATAACAGAGGAAGATGGTAGGAAAGAGATGGAGGAGGAGGAGAGAGGAGAGAGAGAGTTAAAGATGGAGAGATACAGGGAGGATAACAGAGGAAGATGGTAGAAAAGAGATGGAGGAGGAGGAGAGAGAGAGAGTTAAAGATGGAGAGATACAGGGAGGATAACAGAGGAAGATGGTAGGAAAGAGATGGAGGAGGAGGAGAGAGAGAGAGAGAGTTAAAGATGGAGAGATACAGGGAGGATAACAGAGGAAGATGGTAGGAAAGAGATGAAGGAGGAGAGAGGAGAGTTAAAGATGGAGAGATACAGGGAGGATAACAGAGGAAGATGGTAGGAAAGAGATGGAGGAGGAGGAGAGAGAGAGAGAGAGTTAAAGATGGAGAGATACAGGGAGGATAACAGAGGAAGATGGTAGAAAAGAGATGGAGGAGGAGGAGGAGAGAGAGAGAGTTAAAGATGGAGAGATACAGGGAGGATAACAGAGGAAGATGGTAGGAAAGAGATGGAGGAGGAGGAGAGAGGAGAGAGAGAGTTAAAGATGGAGAGATACAGGGAGGATAACAGAGGAAGATGGTAGAAAAGAGATGGAGGAGGAGGAGAGAGGAGAGAGAGTTAAAGATGGAGAGATACAGGGAGGATAACAGAGGAAGATGGTAGGAAAGAGATGGAGGAGGAGGAGAGAGAGAGAGAGTTAAAGATGGAGAGATACAGGGAGGATAACAGAGGAAGATGGTAGGAAAGAGATGAAGGAGGAGAGAGGAGAGTTAAAGATGGAGAGATACAGGGAGGATGACAGAGGAAGATGGTAGGAAAGAGATGGAGGAGGAGGAGAGAGAGAGTTAAAGATGGAGAGATACAGGGAGGATAACAGAGGAAGATGGTAGGAAAAGAGATGGAGGAGGAGGAGAGAGAGAGAGAGTTAAAGATGGAGAGATACAGGGAGGATAACAGAGGAAGATGGTAGGAAAGAGATGGAGGAGGAGGAGAGAGGAGAGAGAGAGTTAAAGATGGAGAGATACAGGGAGGATAACAGAGGAAGATGGTAGAAAAGAGATGGAGGAGGAGGAGAGAGAGAGAGAGAGTTAAAGATGGAGAGATACAGGGAGGATAACAGAGGAAGATGGTAGGAAAGAGATGGAGGAGGAGGAGAGAGGAGAGAGAGAGTTAAAGATGGAGAGATACAGGGAGGATAACAGAGGAAGATGGTAGGAAAGAGATGAAGGAGGAGAGAGGAGAGTTAAAGATGGAGAGATACAGGGAGGATAACAGAGGAAGATGGTAGGAAAGAGATGTAGGAGGAGGAGAGAGGAGAGAGAGAGTTAAAGATGGAGAGATACAGGGAGGATAACAGAGGAAGATGGTAGAAAAGAGATGGAGGAGGAGGAGGAGAGAGAGAGAGTTAAAGATGGAGAGATACAGGGAGGATAACAGAGGAAGATGGTAGGAAAGAGATGGAGGAGGAGGAGAGAGGAGAGAGAGAGTTAAAGATGGAGAGATACAGGGAGGATAACAGAGGAAGATGGTAGAAAAGAGATGGAGGAGGAGGAGAGAGGAGAGAGAGTTAAAGATGGAGAGATACAGGGAGGATAACAGAGGAAGATGGTAGGAAAGAGATGGAGGAGGAGGAGAGAGGAGAGAGAGAGTTAAAGATGGAGAGATACAGGGAGGATAACAGAGGAAGATGGTAGGAAAGAGATGAAGGAGGAGAGAGGAGAGTTAAAGATGGAGAGATACAGGGAGGATGACAGAGGAAGATGGTAGGAAAGAGATGGAGGAGGAGGAGAAGAGAGAGTTAAAGATGGAGAGACAGGGAGGATAACAGAGGAAGATGGTAGTAAAGAGATGGAGGAGGAGAGAGGAGAGAGAGTTAAAGATGGAGAGACAGGGAGGATAACAGAGGAAGATGGTAGAAAAGAGATGGAGGAGGAGGAGAGAGGAGAGAGAGTTAAAGATGGAGAGATACAGGGAGGATAACAGAGGAAGATGGTAGGAAAGAGATGGAGGAGGAGGAGAGAGAGAGAGTTAAAGATGGAGAGATACAGGGAGGATAACAGAGGAAGATGTTAGGAAAGAGAAAAGAAGAAAAAGTGTGAGACTTTGATACCTAGTGTATTGATCCACTTCTACATAGTGAATGAGAAGTCCTTCAGCAGTAACAGTTCAGCAGTACTATAACAGTACACTGTGCAGTAGTTCTGAGTGTCTCACCTTGCACATCCCGTAGTCTGTGAGCTTGATGTGTCCCTCGTGATCCAAGAGGACGTTGTCCAGTTTCAAATCTCGGTAGATGATTCCCTTTTCGTGCAGGAAATTCAGAGCGATACAAATTTCAGCAGCATAGAATCTGAAGAAAAAAAGGATTCATTAGACATGCTTTTCCTTCTTCAGAGAGTTCCCAGCCCACAAACCTTCAACCACGTAGAAACCATCCTGAAGCCAACATATACGGTAGAATGTATATTTTTATACAGGAAGTAGTTTCTAATGAATATGTGATTATTTATTTGTATTCTCTGTCTAACATTTGGGGAGACGTGGTGGGCTACATGATGTTGATTTCTCCAGTGCACTAGAGCCTTATTTTTCCCCATGGGGGGCTCTCTCTCTCTCCCTCCATCTCCCTCTGTGCTCTCTCTCTCTCTCCCTCCATCTCCCTCTGTGCTCTCTCTCTCTCTCTCCCTCCTCCTCTGTGCTCTCTCTCTCTCTCTGTGCTCTCTCTCTCTCTCCCTCCATCTCCCTCTGTGCTCTCTCTCTCTCCCTCCCTCCTCCTCTGTGCTCTCTCTCTCTCCCTCCATCTCCCTCTGTGCTCTCTCTCTCTCCCTCCCTTCTCCTCTGTGCTCTCTCTCTCTCTCTGTGCTCTCTCTCTCTCTCTCTCTCTCTCTGTGCTCTCTCTCTCTCTCTCTGTGTGCTCTCTCTCTCTCTCTCTCTCTCTGTGTGCTCTCTCCCTCTGTGCTCTCTCTCTCCCTCCCTCTCCCTCTGTGCTCTCTCTCTCTCCCTCCATCTCCCTCTGTGCTCTCTCTCTCCCTCCATCTCCCTCTGTGCTCTCTCTCTCTCTCCCTCCCTCCTCCTCTGTGCTCTCTCTCTCTCTCTGTGCTCTCTCCCTCTCTCTGTGCTCTCTCCCTCTCTCTCTCTCTCTGTCTCTCTCTCTCTCTCTCTCTCTCTCTCTGTGCTCTCTCTCTCTCTCTCTCTCTCTCTCTCTCTCTCTGTGCTCTCTCTCTCTCTGTGTGCTCTCTCTCTGTGCTCTCTCTCTCTCTCTGTGCTCTCTCTCTCTCTCTGTGCTCTCTCCCTCTCTCTCTCTCTCTGTGCTCTCTCTCTCTCTCTCCCTCCCTCTCCCTCTGTGCTCTCTCTCTCTCTCTCTCTGTGCTCTCTCCCTCTGTGCTCTCTCTCTCCCTCCTCTCCCTCTGTGCTCTCTCTGTCTCTCTCTCTCTCTCTGTGCTCTCTCTCTCTCTGTGTGCTCTCTCCCTCTGTGCTCTCTCTCTCCCTCTGTGCTCTCTCTCTCCCTCTGTGCTCTCCCTCTCCCTCTGTGCTCTCCCTCTCCCTCTGTGCTCTCTCTCTCCCTCCCTCTCCCTCTGTGCTCTCTCTCTCCCTCCCTCTCCCTCTGTGCTCTCTCTCTCCCTCCCTCTCCCTCTGTGCTCTCTCTCTCCCTCCCTCTCCCTCTGTGCTCTCTCTCTCACTGTCTCTCTCCGTCTCACTCTCTCTCTGTCTTTGCTCTCTCTCTCTCTCTCTCTCTCTCTCAATTCAATTACATTCAAAGGGCTTTAATAGCATAGGAAACATATGTTTACATTGCCAAAGCAAATGGAAGAGACCTTAAAACAGAAGGGAAATAAACAAGGGAAACATTCATAAACATAACACTCACAAAAGTTAAAAGAATATAGACATTTGAAATGCTATATTATTGGCTATGTTGTAACAATGTGTAAGTAGTTGAAGTATGAAAGGGAAAATAAATAAACATACAAATATAGCTTGTATTTACAGTGTTAATTGTGCTCCACTACTTGCCCTTTTCTCATGGCAACGGGCCCCGTGCTGCTGTGACTGCCCACTGTTTTATTTCGCCTAACAGATATGGGAGTTTATCAATGTTTCATTTGTTTTCAAATTCTTTGTGGAACTGTGTAATTTGAGGGAAATATGTGTCTCTAATATGGTCATACATTGGGCAGGAGGTTAGGACATGCAGCTCAGTTTCCACCTCATTTTGTGGGCAGTGTGCACATAGCCTGTCTTCTCTTGAGATGCAGGTCGGCCTATGGCTGCCTCTCTCAATAGCAAGGCTAGGCTCACTGAGTCTGTACATAGTGTGACGGCCCTGAATTTGTCTGAACCGTCTCAGTGCTTATCCTTCCAATAGGGTGCTTCCCCTTTAATGCCCAATTAAATAGACAGCCTCACCTGCACAAAAGTGGGGTTGTGATGGAGACACGAATGAGGATGTGTTCAACCCTCAGTTCCGAAGCTTCTCAGTTCCGTTTGTTTTGTTGTATTTAAAAGTGTGTTTTGTAGCCTAATAGCAAGTTTACCCAGGATCGGATCCATTCATTAGTCCATTGGACCGCACATCTCCGTTGTTCTTTGTGGCCTTTCTCCGCTGGAGATCTGGTGGCAGATTGTCTGACTGACCGACTGACTACAACCTTTTTGTATACGGTATTTCATTTGTTTTGGTGTGATGTATACCGTGATGATTTATGTGGTCAGTTGTAGTTGAAGACTTACTGAGATTTGATACTCTTCTTGGTTGCGTGGTAAAAGAGTTGATATTTTGATTGAGACTGGGTTTACGCTACACTTATATGAACGGACAAACATTGCGTGACTAAGGTCACCTGAGTTCCCTGAACTCCTTTACCGGGCTGGACTCTTTTAGGCCCGAGGTACAGGACATTTCTGGATGAACCGGAGCTCATTATTTGTTATATCGTTATGTGTGTGTGATCATTTATGTTGGTAATACAACCCACGCAAAAGAACACAGTAGTTTCGAAGTTATTTCCAATATTTTAAGGGTTTATGAAAAGTGTATGTCCATCCTGGCTTTTACATGAGTCCTTTGTATTGGTGTAGACTTGACGGACCAGATGGGACTCATTTCCTCCCAAACCAAAACTAGAAATCAATATTTTCTCTGGTAGGTACCACCTACCTGGCACCCCTACAAACAATAACCTCAAGTCAAAACCTGTTACAACAGTCAAGGATTTTCTTAATTTAGAGTTAGTCACAGTGGTCAGGTATTCTGACACTGTGTACTCTCTGTTTAGGGCTGTTTTTTGGTTGATTCTTTCCAGTGTGTCAATTAGTTATCTTTTTGCTTCTCTTAATTTGGATGGGTCTAAATGTGTTTCTTTTCAGGGGCTCTGTGGGTTCTGTTTGTGAACAGAGCCCCAGAACCAGTTGGCTGAGGGGACTCTATGCGAGTCCAGTATGGTGAGGCCGGGTGCCGCAGAGTGTTCTAGTTCCCTCGCCAATTCATTGATATTGTATATGTTGAAGACGGTGGGGCTCAAGCTGCATCCATGTCTCACCACACAGCCCTGAGGAAAGAAATCTGTGTGTTTATTGCCTATTTTAATTGCGCACTTGTTGTTTGTGTACATTAATATTATGTCATATGCTTCCCCCCATCAATTTGTATAGCAGACCCTGGTGCCAAATTGATTCAAAACCTTTTTTTAAATCAACAAAGCATGAGAAGACTAATCTTTTGTTTTGTTTGTATGTCAATAAATGTGTGCAGGGTGTATACGTGGTCTGTCGAACAGTATTTTGGTAAGAAGCCAATTTGACATTTACTCAGGACATTGATTCACTGAGAAAATGAGTCTGCTGTTGATTATACTGCAGAAGATTTCTGAGATTGCTGCTGAAACACATTCCATGGTAATTCTACAGGTCAAATTTGTCTCCACTTTTGTGGATTGGGGTGAGAGAGAGCGGGGTAAAGAGTGTACTGGGAGATAGGGGGAGAGAGAGAGAAAGAGTGCACTGAGAGAGCGGGAGAAAAAGTGCACAGAGAGAGCAAGCGAGAGAGCGAGAGAAAGAGACAGTCAGAGAGAGAGAGAGCACAGAGACAGAGAGAGAGAGGGCACAGAGACAAAGAGAGAGAGACAAGAGAGCGAGAGGGCACAAAGACAAAGAAAGAGAGAGAGACAGGGCACGGAGAGAGAGAGGGAGAGACAGGGCACGGAGAGAGAGAGGGAGAGACAGGGCACGGAGAGAGAGAGGGAGAGACAGGGCACGGAGAGAGAGAGGGAGAGACAGGGCACGGAGAGAGAGAGAGACAGGGCACACAGAGAGAGAGAGACAAGGGCGTACACACACAGAGAGAGAGAGAGGGCACAGAGAGAGAGATACAGGGCACAGAGAGAGAGAGAAAGGGAGAGGGAGAGAGAGACAGGTCACCGAGAGAGAGAGAGATGCGCTCACCAACCAAGACTTCACAAAATGGGACAAACACCAAATTGAGACTCTGCATGCAGAATTCTGCAAAAATATCCTCCGTGTACAACGTAGAACACCAAATAATGCATGCAGAGCAGAATTAGGCCGATACCCACTAATGAACAAAATCCAGAAAAGAGCCGTTAAATTCCATAACCACCTAAAAGGAAGCGATTCCCAAACCTTCCACAACAAAGCCATCACCTACAGAGAGATGAACCTGGAGAAGAGTCCTCTAAGCAAGCTGGTCCTGGGGCTCTGTTCACAAACACAAACACACCCTACAGAGCCCCAGGACAGCAGCACAATTAGACCCAACCAAATCATGAGAAAACAAAAAGATAATTACTTGACACATTGGAATGAATTAACAAAAAAACAGAGCAAACTAGAATGCTATTTGGCCCTACACAGAGAGTACACAGCGGCAGAATACCTGACCACTGTGACTGACCTAAAATTAAGGAAAGCTTTGACTATGTACAGACTCAGTGAGCATAGCCTTGCTATTGAGAAAGGCCGCCGTAGGCAGACATGGCTCTCAAGAGAAGACAGGCTATGTGCTCACTGCCCACAAAATGAGGTGGAAACTGAGCTGCACTTCCTAACCTCCTGGCCAATGTATGACCATATTAGAGAGACATATTTCCCTCAGATTACACAGATCCACAAAGAATTCGAAAACAAATCCAATTTTGAAAAACTCCCATATCTACTGGGAGAAATTCCACAGTGTGCCATCACAGCAGCAAGATTTGTGACCTGTTGCCACGAGAAAAGGGCAACCAGTGAAGAACACACACCATTGTAAATACAACCCATATTTATGCTTATTTATTTTATCTTGTGTCCTTTACCATTTGTACATTGTTAAAACACTGTATATATATATATATAATATGACATTTGTAATGTCTTTATTGTTTTGAAACTTCTGTATGTGTAATGTTTACTGTTAATTTTTATTGTTTATTTCACTTTATATATTCACTTTATATATTATCTACCTCACTTGCTTTGGCAATGTTAACACATGTTTCCCATGCCAATAAAGCCCTTGAATTGAATTAAATTGAATACAGGGCACAGAGAGAGAGAGAGAGAGACAGGGCACAGAGAGAGAGAGAGAGAGAAAAGGCACAAAGACCGAGAGACAGGGCACAAAGACCGAGAGAAGAACAGGGCACAGAGACACAGAGAGAAAGAAGAACAGGGCACAGAGACAGAGAGAGAGAGAGGAACAGGGCACAGAGACAGAGAGAGAGAGAGGAACAGGGCACAGAGACACAGAGAGAGAGAGGAACAGGGCACAGAGACAGAGAGAGAGAGAGGAACAGGGCACAGAGACAGAGAGAGAGAGAGGAACAGGGCACAGAGACACAGAGAGAGAGAGGAACAGGGCACAGAGACAGAGAGAGAGAGAGGAACAGGGCACAGAGACACAGAGAGAGAGAGGAACAGGGCACAGAGACACACAGACAGAGAGAGGAACAGGGCACAGAGACAGAGAGAGAGAGAGGAACAGGGCACAGAGACACAGAGAGAGAGAGGAACAGGGCACAGAGACACAGAGAGAGAGAGGAACAGGGCACAGAGACACACAGAGAGAGAGAGGAACAGGGCACAGAGACACAGAGAGAGAGGAACAGGGCACAGAGACACAGAGAGAGAGAGAGGAACAGGGCACAGAGACACAGAGAGAGAGAGGAACAGGGCACAGAGACACAGAGAGAGAGAGAGGAACAGGGCACAGAGACACAGAGAGAGAGAAGAACAGGGCACAGAGACACAGAGAGAGAGAGAGAAGAACAGGGCACAGAGACACAGAGAGAGAGAGAGAAGAACAGGGCACAGAGACACAGAACAGAGAGACACAGAGAGAAGAACAGGGCACAGAGACACAGAGAGAGAGAGAGAGAAGAACAGGGCACAGAGACACAGAGAGAGAGAGAAGAACAGGGCACAGAGACAGAGAGAGAGAGAAGAACAGGGCACAGAGACAGAGAGAGAGAGAGGGCACAGAGACAGAGAACAGAGGCACAGAGACACAGAGAGAGAGAGAGAAGAACAGGGCACAGAGACAGAGAGAGAGAGAGAAGAACAGGGCACAGAGACACAGAGAGAGAGAAGAACAGGGCACAGAGACACAGAGAGAGAGAAGAACAGGGCACAGAGACACAGAGAGAGAGAGAAGAACAGGGCACAGAGACACAGAGAGAGAGAAGAACAGGGCACAGAGACACAGAGAGAGAGAGAAGAACAGGGCACAGAGACACAGAGAGAGAGAGAAGAACAGGGCACAGAGACAGAGAGAGAGAGAAGAACAGGGCACAGAGACAGAGAGAGAGAAGAACAGGGCACAGAGACACAGAGAGAGAGAGGAACAGGGCACAGAGACACAGAGAGAGAGAGAAGAACACACAGAGAGAGAGAGAGAACAGGGCACAGAGACAGAGAGAGAGAGAACAGGGCACAGAGAGAGAGAGAGAAGAACAGGGCACAGAGACACAGAGACACAGAGAGAGAGAAGAACAGGGCACAGAGACACAGAGAGAGAGAGAAGAACAGGGCACAGAGACACAGAGAGAGAGAAGAACAGGGCACAGAGACACAGAGAGAGAAGAACAGGGCACAGAGAGACAGAGAGAGAGAGAAGAACAGGGCACAGAGACACAGAGAGAGAGAGAAGAACAGGGCACAGAGACACAGAGAGAGAGAGAACAGGGCACAGAGACACAGAGGAACAGGGCACAGAGACAGAGAGAGAGAGGAACAGGGCACAGAGACAGAGAGAGAGAGAGGAACAGGGCACAGAGACAGAGAGAGAGAGAGAGGAACAGGGCACAGAGACAGAGAGAGAGAGAGGAACAGGGCACAGAGACAGAGAGAGAGAGAGGAACAGGGCACAGAGAGAGAGAAAGAGAGGAACAGGGCACAGAGACAGAGAGAGAGAGAGAACAGAGACAGAACAGGGCACAGAGACACAGAGAGAGAGAAGAACAGGGCACAGAGACAGAGAGAGAGAGAGGAACAGGGCACAGAGACACAGAGAGAGAGAGAGAGGAACAGGGCACAGAGACACAGAGAGAGAAGAACAGGGCACAGAGACAGAGAGAGAGAGAGGAACAGGGCACAGAGACAGAGAGAGAGAGAGAGGAACAGGGCACAGAGACAGAGAGAGAGAGAGGAACAGGGCACAGAGACAGAGAGAGAGAGAGGAACAGGGCACAGAGACAGAGAGAGAGAGAGGAACAGGGCACAGAGACAGAGAGAAAGAGAGAGGAACAGGGCACAGAGACAGAGAGAGAGAGAGAGGAACAGGGCACAGAGACACAGAGAGAGAGAAGAACAGGGCACAGAGACAGAGAGAGAGAGAGAGGAACAGGGCACAGAGACACAGAGAGAGAGAAGAACAGGGCACAGAGACAGAGAGAGAGAGAGGAACAGGGCACAGAGACACAGAGAGAGAGAGAGGAACAGGGCACAGAGACAGAGAGAGAGAGAGAGGAACAGGGCACAGAGACAGAGAGAGAGAGAGGAACAGGGCACAGAGACAGAGAGAGAGAGAGGAACAGGGCACAGAGACAGAGAGAGAGAGAGGAACAGGGCACAGAGACAGAGAGAGAGAGAGAGGAACAGGGCACAGAGACACAGAGAGAGAGAGAGGAACAGGGCACAGAGACAGAGAGAGAGAGAGGAACAGGGCACAGAGACAGAGAGAGAGAGAGAGGAACAGGGCACAGAGACAGAGAGAAAGAGAGGAACAGGGCACAGAGACAGAGAGAGAGAGAGAGGAACAGGGCACAGAGACACAGAGAGAGAGAAGAACAGGGCACAGAGACAGAGAGAGAGAGAGGAACAGGGCACAGAGACAGAGAGAGAGAGAGAGGAACAGGGCACAGAGACACAGAGAGAGAGAAGAACAGGGCACAGAGACAGAGAGAGAGAGAGGGAACAGAGAGAGGAACAGGGCACAGAGACAGAGAGACAGAGAGAGGAACAGGGCACAGAGAGAGAGAGGAACAGGGCACACAGAGACAGAGAGAGAGAGAGGAACAGGGCACAGAGACAGAGAGAGAGAGAGGAACAGGGCACAGAGACAGAGAGAGAGAGAGAGGAACAGGGCACAGAGACAGAGAGAGAGAGAGGAACAGGGCACAGAGACACAGGGCACAGAGAACAGGGCACAGAGAGAGAGAGAGAAGAACAGGGCACAGAGACAGAGAGAGAGAGAGGAACAGGGCACAGAGACAGAGAGAGAGAGAGGAACAGGGCACAGAGACACAGAGAGAGAGAAGAACAGGGCACAGAGACAGAGAGAGAGAGGAACAGGGCACAGAGACAGAGAGAGAGAGAGGAACAGGGCACAGAGACAGAGAGAGAGAGAGGAACAGGGCACAGAGACAGAGAGAGAGAGAGGAACAGGGCACAGAGACAGAGAGAGAGAGAGAGGAACAGGGCACAGAGACACAGAGAGAGAGAGAGAGCAGGAACAGGGCACAGAGACACACAGAGAGAGAGAGAGAGAGGAACAGGCACAGAGACAGAGAGAGAGAGAGGAACAGGGCACAGAGACAGAGAGAGAGAGAGAGGAACAGGGCACAGAGACAGAGAGAAAGAGAGGAACAGGGCACAGAGACAGAGAGAGAGAGAGGAACAGGGCACAGAGACACAGAGAGAGAGAGGAACAGGGCACAGAGACAGAGAGAGAGAAGAACAGGGCACAGAGACACAGAGAGAGAGAGAAGAACAGGGCACAGAGACAGAGAGAGAGAGAGGAACAGGGCACAGAGACACAGAGAGAAAGAGGAACAGGGCACAGAGACACAGAGAGAAAGAGGAACAGGGCACAGAGACACAGAGAGAAAGAGGAACAGGGCACAGAGACACAGAGAGAAAGAGGAACAGGGCACAGAGACACAGAGAGAAAGAAGAACAGGGCACAGAGACACAGAGAGAAAGAGGAACAGGGCACAGAGACACAGAGAGAGAGAGAGAGGAACAGGGCACAGAGACACACAGAGAGAGAGAGAGGAACAGGGCACAGAGACACACAGAGAGAGAGAGGAACAGGGCACAGAGACACAGAGAGAGAGAGGAACAGGGCACAGAGACACAGAGAGAGAGCGAGGAACAGGGCACAGAGACACACAGAGAGAGAGAGAGCGAGGAACAGGGCACAGAGACACACAGAGAGAGAGAGAGGAACAGGGCACAGAGACACAGAGAGAGAGAGAGAGGAACAGGGCACAGAGACACACAGAGAGAGAGAGGAACAGGGCACAGAGACACAGAGAGAGAGAGGAACAGGGCACAGAGACACAGAGAGAGAGAGGAACAGGGCACAGAGACACAGAGAGAGAGAGGAACAGGGCACAGAGACAGAGAGAGAGAGAGGAACAGGGCACAGAGAGACAGAGAGAGAGAGAGAACAGGGAACAGGGCACAGAGACACACAGAGAGAGAGAGAGGAACAGGGCACAGAGACACAGAGAGAGAGAGAGGAACAGGGCACAGAGACACACAGAGAGAGAGAGGAACAGGGCACAGAGACACAGAGAGAGAGAGGAACAGGGCACAGAGACACAGAGAGAGAGAGGAACAGGGCACAGAGACACAGAGAGAGAGAGGAACAGGGCACAGAGACACAGAGAGAGAGAGGAACAGGGCACAGAGACAGAGAGAGAGAGAGGAACAGGGCACAGAGACACAGAGAGAAAGAGGAACAGGGCACAGGGACACAGAGAGATAGAAAGAGGGCACAGAGACACAGAGAGAGAGAGGAACAGGGCACAGAGACACAGAGAGAGAGGAACAGGGCACAGAGACACAGAGAGAGAGAGGAACAGGGCACAGAGACAGAGAGAGAGAGAGAGGAACAGGGCACAGAGACACAGAGAGAAAGAGGAACAGGGCACAGAGACACAGAGAGAAAGAGGAACAGGGCACAGAGACACAGAGAGAGAGAGGAACAGGGCACAGAGACACAGAGAGAGGAACAGGGCACAGAGACACAGAGAGAGAGAGAGGAACAGGGCACAGAGACACAGAGAGAGAGAGAGAGGAACAGGGCACAGAGACACAGAGAGAGAGAGGAACAGGGCACAGAGACACAGAGAGAGAGAGAACAGGGCACAGAGACACAGAGAGAGAGAGGAACAGGGCACAGAGACACAGAGAGAGAGAGAGGAACAGGGCACAGAGACACAGAGAGAGAGAGAGAGGAACAGGGCACAGAGACACAGAGAGAAAGAGGAACAGGGCACAGAGACACAGAGAGAGAGAGAGGAACAGGGCACAGAGACACAGAGAGAGAGAGGAACAGGGCACAGAGACACAGAGAGAGAGAAGAGAGAGAGAGAGAGAGAGAGAGGAACAGGGCACAGAGACAGAGAGAGAGAGAGGAACAGGGCACAGAGACACAGAGAGAGAGAGGAACAGGGCACAGAGACACAGAGAGAAAGAGGAACAGGGCACAGAGACACAGAGAGAGAGAGGAAGGGCACAGGCACAGAGACACACAGAGAGAGAGGAACAGAGCACAGAGACACAGGAGCACAGAGAGACAGAGAGAGAGAGAGGAACAGGGCACAGAAACACAGAGAGAGAGAGAGAGGAACAGGGCACAGAGACACAGAGACACAGAGAGAGAGAGGAACAGGGCACAGAGACACAGAGAGAGAGAGGACAGGGCACAGAGACACAGAGAGAGAGAGAGAGACAGAGAGAGCAGTGCCTCACTGAGCGGAGTTGTGCACTTCATCCTGTCAGCTCCACAACCACCAACCTCACCACCCCCACCGTCCCCCTCAGGGGAACCAACCCAGGGACCTCTCAGAGCATGCCTCATGAATATGTACCATCATTATCGGTGATAACCATGGCGCTGTGCATGGACGGGGCCGGGGCCCACTGCATACAGATGGAGTGCCAGTGGGGGCCCTTGCCTCTCTAAATCATCCTGCCTTTGATCCAAGTATATCACCAGCGTACTCAGAGAAACTACGTAGACAGGCACAATGAATTATGAGCGCTAATTATGTTTTGCCGATGTAATGATGATTTTTTTTCTCTTCAAAAGAGCACGTCAGGAGAATTTTGGTTCGACTTGCCCTTCCATGGAAACGATAACAGACTGTCAAATGGGAAGCTTTCTCCGGAAGAAAAATAAGAACAGCACAGGAGAGAGAGATAGTAAAGTCAATCAAAGTGGTTTTGCACCAGCCACCTCAAAATAGTAACAATCTACCAATCAGAAGGCTGTTTCTGTTCCAGGCCAGTTTGTCACTCTCCTTGAACAGCACTCTCTGTACGAAGCAAACAAGCCCAATTATGAGGGCTGCCTGCCTGCGTGTCATCGTACAGCTTCAACGAGGCTATTTCAAGAAGTGGCTCGGGCCTCTCCTTGTCCCTCACTTTGTGCAATAGGGGAGTAGGGGAGAGACAGCGAGGGAGAGAGAGGATGGGAGAGACAGCGAGGGAGAGAGAGGACACGAGAGACAGCAAGGGAGAGAGAGGACGGGAGAGACAGTGAGGGATGATGGGAGACACAGTGAGGGAGGACGGGAGAGACAGCGAGGGAGGACGGAGAGACAGCGAGGAGAGAGAGGACGGGAGAGACAACGAGGGAGAGAGAGGACGGAGAAACAGCGAGGGAGAGAGAGGACGGGAGAGACAGCGAGGGAGAGGGAGGACGGGAGGAAAGACAGCGAGGGAGAGACAGCGAGGTAGAGAGAGAAGGGAGAGACAGCGAGGGAGAGAGAGGAAGGAGAGACCGTGAGGGAGAGGGAGGACGGGAGAGACAGCGAGGGAGAGAGAGACAGAGACAGAGAGGGAGAGAGAGGACGGGAGAGACCGTGGAGAGAGAGGACGGAAGAGACAGCGAGGGAGAGAGGACGGGAGAGACCGTGAGGGAGAGAGAGGACGGGAGAGACAGCGAGGAGAGAGAGGAAGGGAGAGACAGCGAGGGAGAGAGAGGAAGGGAGAGACAGTGAGGGGAGAGAGAGGATGGGAGAGACAGCGATGGAGAGAGAGGACGGAAGAGACAGCGAGGAGAGAGAGAGGACGGGAGAGACCGTGAGGGAGAGAGAGGACGGGAGAGACAGCGATGGAGAGAGAGGGGAGAGACAGTGAGGGAGAGAGAGGACGGAGAGACAGCGAGGGAGAGAGAGGAAGGGAGAGACAGCGATGGAGAGAGAGAGGACGGGAGAGACAGTGAGGGAGAGAGAGGACGGGAGAGACAGCGATGGAGAGAAAGAGGACGGGAGAGACAGAGGGAGAGAGAGGACGGGAGAGACAGCGAGGGAGGACGGGAGAGACAGCGATGGAGAGGGAGGACGGGAGAGACAGCGAGGGAGAGGGAGGACGGGAGAGACAGCGAGGAGAGGGAGGACGGGAGAGACAGCGAGGGAGAGAGAGGACGGGAGAGACAACGAGGGAGAGAGAGGACGGGAGAAACAGCGAGGGAGAGAGAGGACGGGAGAGACAGCGAGGGAGAGGGAGTACGGGAAAGACAGCGAGGTAGAGAGAGGAAGGGAGAGACAGCGAGGTAGAGAGAGGAAGGGAGAGACCGTGAGGGAGAGGGAGGACGGGAGAGACAGCGAGGTAGAGAGAGACAGTGAGGGAGAGAGAGGACGGGAGAGACCGTGAGGGAGAGAGAGGACGGGAGAGACCGTGAGGGAGAGAGAGGACGGGAGAGACAGCGAGGTAGAGAGAGGAAGGGAGAGACCGTGAGGGAGAGAGAGGACGAGGAGAGACAGAGAGGGAGAGAGAGCACGGGAGAGACAGCGATGGAGAGAGAGGACGGGAGAGACCGTGAGGGAGAGGGAGGACGGGAGAGACAGCGAGGTAGAGAGAGGAAGGGAGAGACAGCGAGGGAGAGAGGGGACGGGAGAGACCGTGATGGGGAGAGAGAGGACGGGAGAGACCGTGAGGGAGAGGGAGGACGGGAGAGACAGTGAGGTAGAGAGAGGAAGGGAGAGACAGCGAGGGGAGAGAGAGGACGGGAGAGACCGTGAGGGAGAGAGAGGACGGGAGAGACAGTGAGGGAGAGAGAGGACGGGAGAGACAGCGAGGAGAGAGAGGAAGGGAGAGACAGTGAGGGAGAGAGAGGACGGGAGAGACAGAGAGGGAGAGGAGGACGGGAGAGACCGTGGAGAGGGAGGACGGGAGAGACAGCGAGGGAGAGGAGGACGGGAGAGACAGCGAGGGAGAGAAAGAGGACGGGAGAGACCGAGGGAGAGAGAGGATGGGAGAGACAGCGATGGGAGAGAGAGGACGGGAGAGACAGCGAGGGAGAGAGAGGACGGGAGAGACAGCGATGGAGAGAAAGAGGACGGGAGAGACAGCGAGGAGGAGGGAGAGACAGCGAGGGAGGACGGGAGAGACAGCGAGGGAGGACGGGAGAGACAGCGAGGGGAGAGAGAGGACGGGAGAGACAGCGAGGGAGAGAGAGGACGGGAGAGACAGCGAGGGAGAGAGAGGACGGGAGAGACAGCGAGGGAGAGGGAGGACGGGAGAGACAGCGAGGGAGAGGGAGGACGGGAGAGACAGCGAGGGAGAGGGAGGACGGGAGAGACAGCGAGGGAGAGAGAGGACGGCAGAGACAGCGATGGAGAGAGAGGACGGGAGAGACAGTGAGGGAGAGAGAGGATGGGAGAGACAGCGATGGAGAGAGAGAGGACGGGAGAGACAGTGAGGAGAGAGAGGACGGGAGAGACAGCGATGGAGAGAAAGAGGACGGGAGAGACAGCGAGGGAGGACGGGAGAGACAGCGAGGGAGGACGGAGAGACAGCGAGGGAGGACAGGGAGAGACAGCGAGGGAGAGAGAGGACGGGAGAGACAGCGAGGGAGAGAGAGGACGGGAGAGACAGCGAGGGAGAGGAGGACGGGAGAGACAGCGAGGGGAGAGGGAGGACGGGAGAGACAGCGAGGGAGAGAGGGAGGACGGGAGAGACAGCGAGGGAGAGGGAGGACGGGAGAGACAGCGAGGGAGAGGGAGGACGGAGAGACAGCGAGGGAGAGAGAGGACGGGAGAGACAACGAGGGAGAGAGAGGACGGGAGAAACAGCGAGGGAGAGAGAGGACGGGAGAGACAGCGAGGGAGAGGGAGGACGGGAAAGACAGCGAGGGAGAGATAGAGGACGGGAGAGACCGTGAGGGAGAGAGAGGACGGGAGAGACAGAGAGGGAGAGAGAGGACGGGAGAGACAGCGATGGAGAGAGAGAGGACGGGAGAGACAGTGAGGGAGAGAGAGAACATGAGAGACAGTGAGGGAGAGAGAAGACGGGAGAGACAGCGATGGAGAGAGAGAGGACAGGAGAGACAGTGAGGGAGAGAGAGGACGGGAGAGACAGCGAGGGAGAGAGAGGACGGGAGAGACAGCGATGGAGAGAGAGAGGACGGGAGAGACAGTGGGGAGAGAGAGGACGGGAGAGACAGCGATGGAGAGAAAGAGGACGGGAGAGACAGTGAGGGAGAGAGAGGACGGGAGAGACAGCGATGGAGAGAGAGAGGACGGGAGAGACAGTGAGGGAGAGAGAGAGGACGGGAGAGACAGTGAGGGAGAGAGAGAGGACAGGAGAGACAGCGTTGGAGAGAGAGAGGACAATAGAGACAGTGTTGGAGAGAGAGAGGACGGGAGAGACAGCGAGGGAGAGAGAGGACGGGAGAGAGAGGATGGGAGAGAGAGGACACGAGAGACAGCGAGGGAGAGAGAGGACGGGAGAGACAGCGAGGGAGAGAGAGAATGGGAGAGACAGCGATGGAGAGAGAGGACGGGAGAGACAGCGATGGAGAGAGAGGATGGGAGAGACAGCGAGGGAGAGAGAGAGGACGGGAGAGAGAGGACAGGAGAGACAGCGATGGAGGGAGAGGACGGGAGAGAGAGGACGGTGGCTACGGACAGAGATTGGGACTTGAATATACGGCGATACCGCCAACTTCATCCACTTCACCGATGTGCCTTTCATGTTGGGATTCTAATAGGGCCTCGTCCTCTTCAAAACAAATGGATACGTTTGCAGGGGAAACGGCAGAGGGCCATGTTTAAGGGTTGATTGACGGGTTCTATCCGTATGCTGTTGAAGTACCGGAGGTACTGGAGTAGAATGTCTGTTTGTTTACCTCGCATGTTCTTCTGGTAGTTTCCGTTGCCGTTGCATATGAAACATCAGATCCCCTCCGTTGACGTACTCGATCACGAGAAATAACCTACAATCGGAAGAACAGGGAAGGAGTAGATATTGGGAAACAGTCTTGGGAGAGTATCTGAAGGTTGAATGTATCCTAAGTGGTCCTTGTACCAAGATTGCCATTTTCCCAAACAATAGTCAAGTATTGTCATTGTACAAGGGGAGGCTGCATGGATGCCAATTCAATTATAATTTATCTTAGCTTAAGTTCTTTGTAACAATCAATGTCTTCGTGAAATTGGTGATTTTTTTTTTTTTTACACAAAAAAGTCATTTTTGCTCTAAAAACCCCCAGTAAAAAAAGCCTGGGTGAAAATGACCTTCCCCAATGCCTCTTAACATTCTGTTTGGTTTTACAGGTCATGGTTAATGGTCTGACGGTAAACACTCTCATGGACTACCAGTAATTGACTACAACTGTACATTTCTTAAGTGACAATGAGAAGTCTGTTATTGAATGCATCACTATTCCCAGAAGCCACAGCTCTGTAGTTTCTTACTTCACACTGAAAATGAACAGAGGTCTAATGGTGAACGGTTAAGTTGCCTAGTTCCAAGACCAGTGGGACAGCTACAGAAACCACATCACACAGCATGTCATTCAGAACCAGTGGGACAGCTACAGAAACCACATCACACAGCATGTCATTCAGAACCAGTGGGACAGCTACAGAAACCACATCACACAGCATGTCATTCAGAACCAGTGGGACAGCTACAGAGAAACGGTACCTTTTATTTAACCACAGCATGTCATTCTGAACCAGTGGTGTAAAGTACTTAAGTAAAAAATACTTTAAATTACTGCTTAAGTTGTTTTGGGGGAAATCTGTACTTTCCTTCACTATTTATATTTTTGCCATCTTTTACTTTTACTTCACTACATTCCTAAAGAAAATAAGTTACTTTTTACTCCATACATTTTCCCTGACACCTAAAAGTACTGGTTACATTTTCGAATGCTTAGCAGGACAGGAAAATGGTCCAATTCCAGCACTTATCAAGAGAACATCCTTGGTCATCCCTACCTGCCTCTGACCTGGAGGATTCACTGAACACACATGCTTCGTTTGTAAATTATGTCTGAGTGTTGGAGTGTGCACCTGACTATCTGTCAATAAAAATGTAAATTGTGCTCTCTGGTTTGCTTAATATATGGAAGTTGAAATTATTTATATTTTTTATACTTAAGTACATTTTAGCAATTCCATTAACTTTTGATACTTAAGTATATTTAAAACCAAATACTTTTAGACTTTTACTCAAGTAGTATTTTACTGGGTGACTTTCACTTTTACCTTAATAGAAAACGACTCAAGTATCTTTACTTTTACTACAGTATGACTATTGAGTACTTATTCCACCTCTGTTTAGAACACAATGTCAATGTCTCAATGTAAAAAGCGACATGTTGGAATCTATAGAGTCTCTTTTTTCGTCCCAATTGACACCCTATTTCCTACATAGTGCACTACTTTTGTCCCAAGGCCCATAGGGTTCTGGTCCAAACTAGTGCACTAAATAGGGAACAGGGTAACATTTGGGACATAGCCTCTGTCTGCCTCTTACCGGCTCTCTGTCTGAAAGCAGGAGTGAAGGCCCACTAAAAACGGATTGGTAGACGCCTGCTCAAACACATGCTTCTCTGTCTGCACCCAGTCAATGTCCTGTTGGAGAAGGAGTGAGAGAGAGAGAGAGGGAGAGAGAGGGAGAGAGAGGGAGAGAGAGGGAGAGAGAGGGAGAGAGAGAGAGAGAGAGAGAGGAGAGAGAGGGAGAGAGAGGGAGAGAGAGGGAGAGAGAGCGAGAGAGAGGGAGAGAGAGGGAGAGAGAGCGAGAGAGAGAGGATGGAGCAAAAGAGAGAGAGATGAAAAGATAACACATTAGCAACCATTGTTTGTATCCATACAGTAACAGCATCCTGTCATAGCAGACAGACAACCTGCTCTGCCTTTCATGTCTCTGTGCTGTCAACTCAGTTCCCCAGAGGAAGAAATAGTGGAACAACACAAAGCAGCCATTTTCTTAATTTCTCATTGCTCAGTACAATACAAGAACATTTGATCTAAGCCACTATATTCTACTGAATGGATTTCTCCTGTCCTGGTACGGTGCATTTGGAAAGTATTCAGACCCCTTGACTTTCCACATTTTGTTACGTTACAGCCTTATTCTAAAATGGATTCAATAGTTTTTTCCCCCTCAATCTACACACAATACCCCACAATGCCAAAGCAAAAACAGTTTTTTAGAAATTGCAGCAAATTTATAAAAAAAATAACAAACATCACATTTACATAAGTATTCAGACTCAGTACTTTGTTGAAGCAACTTTGCCAGTGATTACAGCCTCGATTCTGCTTGGGAATGATGCTACAAGTTTGGCACACCTGTATTTATGGAGTTTCTCCCATTCTTCTCCGCAGATCCTCTCATGCTCTGTCAGGTTGGATAAGGAGTGTCGCTGCACAGCTATTTTCAGGTCTCGGAGATGTTCTATCTGGTTCTAGTCCAGGCTCCAGCTGGGCCCCTCAAGGATATTCAGAGACTTGTCCCGAAGCCACTCTACCATAAAGGTCTGACTGGTGGAGTTCTGCAGAGATGTTTGTCCTTCTGGAAGGTTCTCCCATCTCCACAGAGGAACTCTGGAGCTCTGTCAGAGTGACCATTGGGTTCTTGGTCACCTCCCTGACCAAGGCCCTTCTCCCCTGATTGCTAATTTTGGCCGGGCGGCCAGATCTAGGAAGAGTCTTGGTGGTTCTACCGTTTAACTTGTTCCATTTAAGAATGATGGAGGCCACTGTGTTCTTGTGGACCTTCAATACTGCAGACATTTTTTGTACCCTTCCTCAGATCTGTGCCTCGACACAATCCTGTCTCTGAGCTCTACGGACAATTCCTTTGACCTCAAGGTTTGGTTTTTGCTCTGACATGCAGTGTGGGACCTTATATAGACAGGTGTGTGTCTTTCCAAATCATGTCCAATCAATTGAATTTACCACAGGTGGACTCCAATCAAGTTGTAGAAACATCTCACAGATAATCAGTGGAAACAATATGGAGTCTCATAGCAAAGGGTCTGAATACTTATGTAAATAAGGTATCCGTTCTTTTTTTTTATACATTTGCAAAAATATCTAAAAACTTATTTTTGCTTTGTCATTATGGGTATTGTGTGTAGATTGATGAGAATTTGTATTTATGAAATCAATTTTAGAATAAGGCTGTAACGTAACAACATGTGGAAAAGGGAAACAGTTTGAATACACTGTATCAACCCTTAAGTTTAAACTATCTTTTAAGAAGGAAAGACTGAGTAAATCGACTAGAACATGGATCCAACTGAGGTAGAAGTTACCCTACTGATGACTTCAACTGTCTACTTTCCAATGAATAAAATAGAAGGCAATAAAACTCAAGAAATGGAACATAGAAATACATTGAAAATATGGGATGAATAAGGAACTAAAATGCACAGATGAAGGAACGGTTCAGCGTCTACATGCTACCACATTCATTTGCGGTCGTTACTTGATAGTACTACTGGACTACAATCTAACACGTAGGAATAAAGGAAAACTAAAGGGGCCCGATCACAAATAGAAACACTAGTTAGAGAAAGAGGCACCTTTTGTTTTCTCTTCCTCTGGCGAATGAAGAAATAAAAAGAAACATAGGAAACACTAAAACACTGCATAAACAATGAACACCTAGATGACCACACAATGAACACCTAGACGACCACACAATGAACACCTAGACGACCACACAATGAACACCTAGATGACCACACAATGAACACCTAGATGACCACACAATGAACACCTAGACGACCACACAATGAACACCTAGACGACCACACAATGAACACCTAGATGACCACACAATGAACACCTAGATGACCACACAATGAACACCTAGACGACCACACAATGAACACCTAGATGACCACACAATGAACACCTAGATGACCACACAATGAACACCTAGATGACCACACAATGAACACCTAGATGACCACACAATGAACACCTAGACGACCACACAATGAACACCTAGATGACCACACAATGAACACCTAGATGACCACACAATGAACACCTAGACGACCACACAATGAACACCTAGATGACCACACAATGAACACCTAGATGACCACACAATGAACACCTAGATGACCACACAATGAACACCTAGATGACCACACAATGAACACCTAGATGACCACACAATGAACACCTAGACGATGACCACACAATGAACACCTAGACAATGACCACACAATGAACACCTAGATGACCACACAATGAACACCTAGATGACCACACAATGAACACCTAGATGACCACACAATGAACACCTAGATGACCACACAATGAACACCTAGATGACCACACAATGAACACCTAGACAATGACCACACAATGAACACCTAGACGACCACACAATGAACACCTAGACGACCACACAATGAACACCTAGACGACCACACAATGAACACCTAGACGACCACACAATGAACACCTAGACGACCACACAATGAACACCTAGACGACCACACAATGAACACCTAGACGACCACACAATGAACACCTAGATGACCACACAATGAACACCTAGACAATGACCACACAATGAACACCTAGACGACCACACAATGAACACCTAGACGACCACACAATGAACACCTAGACGACCACACAATGAACACCTAGATGACCACACAATGAACACCTAGACGACCACACAATGAACACCCAGATGACCACACAATGAACAGCTAGATGACCACACAATGTTAATTCCCTGCAATTCTACACATTTTACCATGGGTCATCTTTTGGCAGTTTTACAGCTAATTTCTTGCAATTCTGCACATTTTTGCAATGGGGTGAAGAGAAATGTTTGCCGTTTTAAAGATAATTTCCAGCAATTCGACACATTTTTCCATTACTTAAGTTAATATGATATCTGAGTGAGAGTGACTGCAAAATCAATGGGGTCCCCTGGAGGTCAGAGAGTAATTCATTTGCAAGCCCAGGCCAGTTCCAACAGAGAGTAAGCAGATTACAGAGCCCTGGCTGTGATTGCGCTAGGAAGTCACGGATGAAGACAGACATCTGTTCTTTTTCCAGGACATGGCCTTATACTTCCTCTTCGAAAGTGTTCGGGTGGGTCTAGTGTTTGAGTGGGTGGGTCTAGTTTTTTTGGTGTGTCGGTCTAATGTTTGGGTGTGTGGGTCTAGTGTTTGGGTGTGTGGGTCTAGTGTTTGGGTGGGTGGGTCTAGTGTTTGGGTGGGTGGGTCTAGTGTTCGGGTGCGTGGGTCTAGTGTTTTAGTGGCTGGGTCTAGTGTTTGTTTGGGCGGCTGGGTCTAGTGTTTGTTTGGGCGGCTGGGTCTAGTGTTTGTTTGGGCAGCTGGGTCTAGTGTTTGAGCGGCTGGGTCTAGTGTTTGGATGGGTGGGTGGGTCTAGTGTTTGGATGGGTGGGTGGATCTAGTGTTTGGGTGGGTTGGTCTCTTCACTATCTATCCATCTCTATCACTGTTGTTAACCAACTGCCAATCAACTCATAGAAATACACAAAGAACATATACATATTTCACTACTTTAAAATGGAGATAGCCCTCAGTGGTTCTGGCCTTGTTCTCACAGAAGCGATCAATGGCAATCGGTGATCGGCAGTATGCCCTCTTTCTACCTCTATGGATTAATGGAAAGATTGGAGGTGCACCCTCTAGGTTCTATATCTATGATAGCAAGCTGTCTGGCTTTGGCTGGGGGGCGGCCATGTTTCTTTCTTAAAGCTGGGCCTTGGCTGCCTTGAAAGAGACAGGATGCCAAGCCGTGGTGCTGACTAGACTGAACCCAGGCCAGGGACTATCTAGGCTGAACCCAGGCCAGGGACTGACTCCCAGGGACTGACTAGGCTGAACAAAGGCCAGGGACTGACTCCCAGGGACTGACTAGGCTGAACCTGGGCCAGGGAGTGTCTAGGCTGAACCTGGGCCAGGGAGTGTCTAGGCTGAACCCGGGCCAGGGACTGTCTTGGCTGAACCCGGGCCAGGGACTGTCTTGGCTGAACCTGGCCAGGGACTGTCTTGGCTGAACCTGGGCCAGGGACTGTCTAGGCTGAACCTGGGCCATGGACTGTCTAGGCTGAACCTGGGCCATGGACTGTCTAGGCTGAACCTGGGCCAGGGACTGTCTTGGCTGAACCTGGGCCAGGGACTGTCTAGGCTGAACCTGGGCCAGGGACTGTCTCCTAAAATACCCTCTCATTCCTCATCAGGCCCGAAATATGGCCAGCAGTGACCCCTCTGCAGTCAAATGACCAAATTGCCCTCTAGAGGCCTCATGGTTGGAATATTATTCATATTTTTCCTAATAAACATCATTTAAAAGAAACCACCGAAAGCTGGTGCTCCTATGTCAAATGGTTGTTATATTCAGTATTCTGTGATGTATAAAAAGTGTAATATTGGGATGCAAACTCTAAATGTAATACAGTTCAACTCTATATCTGACATGGTACAGATGTCTTCTTTTTTTAAGCCCATAACCAAGTGTGTGAGATGCACACTTTTGTTTCAAAGTAGATTTGTTTAAGACTACCAAGAAAGACCCTGTGTGATGCTGATTTAGCACACTGCAGTAAAAGGTTAATATGTAAACACACCCGTCTGTCTGCCTCTGACAACTTTCTGACGTCCCTGAAATTGACATCTGGGCAGGGCTTTGTTTGGCTAAGCCTGGCACTTTGCTGTTATATTGACAATGGTAGTCAAGGAAAAGTGGTTCTGTTTTTTAAGAGCTGATTGAACTTGAACTCTATCTGCTGTTGTGGTTTTCTGTTTACACATTCGAAGAGTACTTTACTAAATAAATAAATAATTCTACACCTGTTGTTTTTGAAGCATGTGACAAATTATCAAGATCGATAATGAGAGATAAATAAAGAGAGCTCTATAATGAGAGATAAATAAAGAGAGCTCTATAATGACAGATATATACAGAGAGCTCTATAATGAGAGAGATATAAAGAGAGCTCTATAATGAGAGAGATATAAAGAGAACTCTATAATGACAGATATATACAGAGAGCTCTATAATGAGAGATATATAAAGAGAGCTCTATAAAGAGCAATATATACAGAGAGCTCTATAATGAGAGATATATACAGAGAGCTCTATAATGAGAGATATATAAAGAGAGCTCTATAATGAGAGAGATATAAAGAGAGCTCTATAATGAGAGATATATACAGAGAGCTCTATAATGACAGATATATAAAGAGAGCTCTATAATGAGAGATATATACAGAGAGCTCTATAATGATAGATATATACAGAGAGCTCTATAATGAGATATATATAAAGAGAGCTCTATAATGAGAGAGATATAAAGAGAGCTCTATAATGAGAGAGATATAAAGAGAGCTCTATAATGAGAGATATATACAGAGAGCTCTATAATGATAGATATATACAGAGAGCTCTATAATGAGAGATATATAAAGAGAGCTCTATATTGACAGATATATAAAGAGAGCTCTATAATGACAGATATATAAATCACTGAACGGGCCGTATGGTGTAGGATAGCTGTCTCTGGCCCCCTCCCAGTTAGGGAGAGGGATGAGCTCTACAGCAGAGTCTCACAACTCAATCGCTGGTTGAAAACTGTTTTTTGCCCCTCCCAAAATATAGAATTTGTAGATAATTGGCCCTCTTTCTGTGACTCACCCACAAACAGGACCAAGCCTGGCCTGTTGAGGAGTGACGGACTCCATCCTAGCTGGAGGGGGTGCTCTCATCTTATCTACGAACATAGACAGGGCTCAAACTCCCCTAGGTCCACAATAAAATAGGGTGCAGGCCAGGCAGCAGGCTGTTAGCTAGCCTGCCAGCTTAGTAGAGTCTGCCACTAGCACAGTCAGTGTAGTCAGCTCAACTATCCCCATTGAGACTGTGTCTGTGCCTCGACCTAGGTTGGGCAAAACTTAACATGGCGGTGTTAGCCTTAGCAATCTCACTGGAATAAAGGCCTCCTCCATTCCTGACATTATTGAAAGAGATTGTGATACCTCACATCTCAAAATAGGGCTACTTAATGTTAGATCCCTCACTTCCAAGGCAGTTATAGTCAATGAACTAATCACTGATCATAATCTTGATGTGATTGGCCTCACTGAAACATGGCTTAAGCCTGATGAATTTACTGTGTTAAATGAGGCCTCTCCTCCTGGTTACACTAGTGACCATATCCCCCGCGCATCCCGCAAAGGCGGAGGTGTTGCTAACATTTATGATAGCAAATTTCAATTTTAGAAGAAAAAAAAAACATTTTCCTCTTTTGAGCTTCTAGTCATGAAATCTATGCAGCCTACTCAATCACATTTTATAGCTACTGTTTACAGGCCTCCTAGGCCATATACAGCGTTCCTCACTGAGTTCCCTGAATTCCTATCGGACCTTGTAGTCATAGCAGATAATATTCAAATTTTTGGTGACTTTAATATTCACATGGGAAAGTCCACAGACCCACTCCAAAAGGCTTTCAGAGCCATCATCGACTCAGTGGGATTTGTCCAACATGTCTCCAGACCTACTCACTGCCACAGTCATACTCTGGACCTAGTTTTGTTCCATGGAATAAATGTTGTGGATCTTAATGTTTTTCCTCATAATCCTGGACTATAGGACCACCATTTTATTATGTTTGCAATCCAAAAAATAATTGTCTCAGATCCCAACCAAGGAGCATCAAAAGTCGTGCTATGAATTCTCAGACAACCCATAAATTCCTTGATGCCCTTCCAGACTCCCTCTGCCTACCCAAGGACGCCAGAGGACAAAAATCAGTAAACCACCTAACTGAGGAACTCAATTTAACCTTACGCAATACCCTAAATGCAGTTGCACCCCTAAAAACATTTGTCATAAGAAACTAGCTCCCTGGTATACAGAAAATACCAGAGCTCTGAAGCAAGCTTCCAGAAAATTGCAATGGAAATGGCGGCACACCAAACTGGAATTCTTCAAACTAGCTTGGAAAGACAGTACCGTGCAGTATCGAAGAGCCCTCACTGCTGCTCGATCATACTATTTTTCCAACTTAATTGATGACAATAAGAACAATCCAAAATGTATTTTTGATACTGTCGCAAAGCTAACTAAAAAGCAGCATTCCCCAAGAGAGGATGGCTTTCACTTCAGCAGTAATACATTCATGAACTTTTTTGAGGAAAAGATCATGATCATTAGAAAGCAAATTACGGGGCAAATTAATTCCTCTTTAAATCTGCGTATTCCTCCAAAGCTCAGTTGTCCTGAGTCTGCACAACTCTGCCAAAACCTAGGATCAAGGGAGACACTGAAGACTTGAAAAAGCTGTTGCGCAGCAACTCACTGCCTTCCTGAAGACAAACAATGTATAAAAAATGCTTCAGTCTGGTTTTAGACCCCATCATAGCACTGAGACTGCACTCGTGAAGGTGGTAAATTACCTTTTAATGGCGTCAGACTGAGGCTCTGCATCTGTCCTCATGCTCCTAGACCTTAGTGCTGCTTTTGACACCATCAATCACCACATTCTTTTGGAGAGATTGGAAACCCAAATTGGTCTACACTGACAAGTTCTGGCCTGGTTTAGATCTTATCTGTCGGAAAGATATCAGTTTGTCTCTGTGGATGGTATGTCCTCTGACAAATCAACTGTAAATTTCGGTGTTCCTCAAGGTTCCGTTTTAGGACCACTGTTGTTTTCACTATATATTTTACCTCTTGGGGATGTCATTCGAAAACATAATGTTAACTTTCACTGCTATGCGGATGACACACAGCTGTACATTTCAATGAAACATGGTGAAGCCCCAAAATTGCCCTCGCTGGAAGCCTGTGTTTCAGACATAAGGAAGTGGTTGGCTGAAAACATTCTACTTTTAAACTCGGACAAAACAGAGATGCTTGTTCTAGGTCCCAAGAAACAAAGAGATTTTCTGTTGAATCTGACATTTAATCTTGACGGTTGTACAGTCGTCTCAAATAAAACTGTGAAGGACCTCAGGGTTACTCTGGACCCTGATCTCTCTTTTGACGAACATATCAAGACTGTTTCAAGGACAGCTTTTTTCCATCTATTAACATTGCAAAAATCAGAATCTTTCTGTCCAAAAATGATGCAATATTTTTTATCCATGCTTTTGTCACTTCTAGGTTAGACTACTGCAATGCTCTACTTTCCGGTTACCCGGATAAAGCACAAAATAAACTTCAGTTAGTGCTAAATACGACTGCTAGAATCCTGACTAGAACAAAAAAATGATCATATTACTCCAATGCTAGCCTCCCTACACTGGCTTCCTGTTAAGGCAAGGGCTGATTTCAAGGCTTTACTGCTAACCTACACCTAAGCATTACATGGGCTTGCTCCTACCTATCTTTCTGATTTGGTCCTGCCGTACATACCTACACATACGCTACGGTCACAAGATGCAGGCCTCCTTACTGTCCCTAGAATTTCTAAGCAAACAGCAGGGCTTTCTCCTATAGAGCTCCATTTTTATGAAATGGTCTGCCTACCCATGTGAGAGACGCAGACTCGGTCTCAACCGTTAAGTCTTTATTGAAGACTCATCTCTTCAGTAGGTCCTATGATTGAGTATAGTCTGGCCCAGGAGTGTGAAGGTGAACAGAAAGGCACTGGAGCAACAAACGCCCTTGCTGTCTCTGCCTGGCCGGTTCCCCTCTCTCCACTGGGATTCTCTGCCTCTGACCCTATTACAGGGGCTGAGTCACTGGCTTACTGGTGCTCTTCCATGCCGTCCATAGGAGGGGAGCGTCACTTGAGGTGGTTGAGTCACTGACGTGGTCTTCCTGTCTGGGTTGGCGCCCCCCCCCGCCCCTTGGGTTGTGCTGTGGCAGAGATCTTTGTGGGCTATACTCTTTGCGGGCTATACTCGGTCTCGGGATGGTAAGTTGGTGGGTGAAGATATCCCTCTAGTGGTGTGGGGGCTGTGCTTTGGCAAAGTGGGTGGGGTTATATCCTGCCTGTTTGGCCCTGTCCAGGGGTATCATCGGATGGGGCCACAGTGTCTCCTGACCCCTCCTGTGTCAGCCTCCAGTATTTATGCTGCAGTAGTGTATGTGTCAGGGGGCTAGGGTCTGTCTGTTATATCTGGAGTATTTCTCCTGTCTTATCCGGTGTCCTGTATGAATTTAATTCTCTCTTTTATTCTCTCTCTCTTTCTTTCTCTCTCTCGGAGGACCTGAGCCCTAGGATCATGCCTCAGCACTACCCGGCATGATGACTCCTTGCTGTCCCCAGTCCACCTGGCCGTGCTGCTGCTCCAGTTTCAACTGTTCTGCCTGCGGCTATGGAATCCTGGTCTGTTCACCGGACGTGCTACCTGTCCCAGACCTGCTGTTTTCAACTCTCTAGAGACAGCAGGAGCGGTAGAGATACTCTCAATGATCGGCCATGAAAAGCCAACTGACATTTACTCCTGAAGTGTTGACCTGTTGAACCCTCAACAACCATTGTGATTATTATTATTTTACCATGCTGGTCATCTATGAACATTTGAACATCTTGGCCATGTTCTGTTATAATCTCCACCCGGCACAGCCAGAAGAGGACTGACCCCCCTCATAGCTTGGTTCCTCTCTAGGTTTCTTCCTAGGTTTTGGCCTTTCTAGGGAGTTTTTCCTAGCCACCGTGCTTCTACACCTGCATTGCTTGCTGTTTGAGGTTTTAGGCTGGGTTTCTGTACAGCACTTTGAGATATCAGCTGATGTAAGAAGGGCTATATAAATACATTTGATTTGATAGCAACGACATAATTCCATTAAAAGTGCAATCCGGGATTAAAAAAACTAAGCAGTCACTTATTTTTTTAAATTGTTAAGGGACAGGGCAGGAAAAATGTATGTATCAATCCTGTACTGGCCTTTTAACAGTATGTTGAGTGTTGACTGGTCCTGTGTGGCTCAGTTGGTAAACCAACACTACTGTAGGTTGCTCTGGATAAGAGGGTATTAAACATCTAACATGTAAAACGCTTTAGAAGGAACGGTCTTCTCCACAAGAATAATTGGTTGTAGTGTTGTCTGTCTCCGAGTTATACATTTAAACTTGAAGAACTCAAATAATTACAAGCCAAGAGAAGCTTCTCTCTCTCAATTATCAGAAACACCTATCCTCTCACTGTAATTCTGTCGGTCATTTGATATGCGCTACAGTTGAAGTCAGTAGTTTAGATACACTGGAGTCATTAAAACTCATTTTTCAACCACTCCACAAATTTCTTGTTAACAAACTATAGTTTTGGCAAGTCGGTTAGGGCATCTACTCTTTGTACATGACACAAGTAATTTTTCCAACAATTGTTTACAGACAGATTATTTCACTTACAATTCAATCTATCACCATTTCAGTGAGTCAGAAGTTTACATACACTAAGTTGACTGAACTTTAAACAGATTGGAAAATTCCAGAAAATGATGCCATGTCTTTAGAAACTTCTGATATGCTTGACATCATTTGAGTCAATTGGAGGTGTATCTGTGGATGTATTTCAAGGCCTACCTTCAAACTCAGTGCCTCTTTGCTTGACATAATGGGAAAATCAAAAGAAATCAGCCAATACCTCAGAAAAATAATTGTAGACCTCCAGAAGTCTGGTTCATCCTTGGGAGCAATTTCCAAACGCCTGGAGGTACCACGTTCATCGGTACAAACAATAGTACGCAAGTATAAACACCATGGGACCACACAGCCGTCATACTGCTCAGGAAGGAGACGCGTTCTGTCTCCTAGAGATGAATGTAGTTTAGTGCGAAAAGTGCAAATCATTCCCAGAACAACAGCAATGGACCTTGTGAAGATGCTGGAGGAAACAGGTACAAAATTATCTATATCCACAGTAAAATTAGTCCTATATCGACATAACCTGAAAGGCACCTCAGCAAGGAAGAAGCCACTGCTCCAAAACCGCCATAAAAAAAGCCAGACTACGGCTGGCTGCAACTGCACATGTGGACAAAGATCGTACTTTTTGGAGAAATGTCCTCTGGTCTGATGAAACAAAAATAGAACTGTTTGGCTATAACGACTATCGTTATGTTTGGAGGAAAAAGGGGGAGGCTTGCAAGCCGAAGAACACCATCCCAACGTGAAGCACGGGGGTGGCAGCATGATGTTGTGAGGGGGCTTTGCTGCAGGAGGGACTGGTGCACTTCACAAAATAGATGGCATCATGAGGAAAGACAATTATGTGGATATATTGAAGCAACATCTCAAGACATCAGTCAGGAAGTTAAAGCTTGGTCGCAAATGGGTCTTCCAAATGGACAATGACCCCAAGCATACTTCCAAAGTTGTGGCAAAATGGCCTAAGGACAACAAAGTCAAGGTATTGGAGTGGCCATCACAAAGCGAGCTAAATCACTTCTATGCTCTCTGTGAGGCAAGCAACACTGAGGCATGCATGAGAGCATCAGCTGTTCCGGACGACTGTGTGATCACACTCTCCGTAGCCGACGTGAGTAAGACCTTTAAACAGGTCAACATACACAAGGCTGCGGGGCCAGACGGATTACCAGGATGTGTGCTCCGGGCATGTGCTGACCAACTGGCAGGTGTCTTCACTGACATTTTCAACATGTCCCTGATTGAGTCTGTAATACCAACATGCTTCAAGCAGGCCACCATAGTCCCTGTGCCCAAGAACACAAAGGCAACCTGCCTAAATGACTACAGACCCGTAGCACTCACGTCCGTAGCCATGAAGTGCTTTGAAAGGCTGGTATTGGCTCACATCAACACCATTATCCCAGAAACCCTAGACCCACTCCAATTTGCATACCGCCCAAACAGATCCACAGATGATGCAATCTCTATTGCAATCCACACGGCCCTTTCCCACCCGGACAAAAGGAACACCTATGTGAGAATGCTATTCATTGACTACAGCTCAGCGTTCAACACCATAGTACCCTCAAAGCTCATCACTAATCTAAGGAACCTGGGACTAAACACCTCCCTCTGCAACTGGATCCTGGACTTCCTGACGGGCCGCCCCCAGGTGGTGAGGGTAGGTAGCAACACATCTGCCACGCTGATCCTCAATACTGGAGCTCCCCAGGGGTACGTGCTCAATCCCCTCCTGTACTCCCTGTTCACCCATGACTGCATGGCCAGGCACGAATCCAACACCATCATTAAGTTGGCAGACGACACAACATTGGTAGGCCTGATCACCGACAAGACAGCCTATAGGGAGGAGGTCAGAGACCTGGCGTTGGTGCCAGAATAACAACGTGTCCCTCAACGTAACCAAGACTAAGGAGATGATTGTGGACTACAGGAAAAAGGAGCACCAAGCACGCCCCCATTCTCATCGACGGGGCTGTAATGGAGCAGGTTGAGAGATTCAAGTTCCTTGGTGTCAACATCAATAACAAACAAGATTGGTCCAAACACACCAAGACAGTCGTGAAGAGGGCACAACAAGCCTATTCCCCCTCAGGAAACTAAAAAGATTTGGCATGGGTCCTGAGATCCTCAAAAGTTTCAACAGCTGCAACATCGAAAGCATCCTGACCAGTTGCATCACTGCCTGGTATGGCAATTGCTCGGCCTCCGACCGCAAGGCACTTCAGAGGGTAGTGCGTACGGCCCAGTACATCACCGGGGCAAAGCTGCCTGCCATCCAGGACCTCTACACCAGGCGGTGTCAGAGGAAGGCCCGGACTATTTACATTGTGTGTCCCCCCAACCTCTCCCCAACCCCTCTTTTACGCTGCTGCTACTCTCTGTTTATCTTAAATGAATAGTCACTTTAAATATACATTCATGTACATACTACCTCAATTGGGCCCCGACCAACCAGTACTCCAGCACATTGGCTAACCGGGCTATCTGCATTGTGTCCCACCACCCACCACCCACCAAACCCTTTTTTACGCTACTGCTACTCTCTGTTCATCATATATGCATAGTCACTTTAACCATATCTACATGTACATACTACCTCAATAAGCCTGACTAACCGGTGTCTGCATATAGCCTTTCTAATGTTATTTTAAATGTCTTTTTACTGTTGTTTTATTTCTTTACTTACCTACACACACACACACACACACACACACACATACATATCTTTATTTCACACCATTGGACAGAGCCTGTAAGTAAGCATTTCACTGTAAGGTCTACATCTGTTGTATTCGGAGCACGTGACAAACTTTGATTTGATTTGAAAGTCCTGACCTCATCCTATAGAAAATGTGTGAACAGAACTGAAAAAGCGTGTGCAAGCAAGGAGGCCTATAAAACTCAGTTACACCAGGTCTGCCAGGAGAAATGGGCCAAAATTCACCCAACTTATTGTGGGAAGCTTGTGGAAGGCTACCTGAAACGTTTGACCCAAGTCAAACAATTTAAAGGCAATACTACCAAATACTAATTGAGTGCATGTAAACTTCTGACCCACTGGGAATGTGATGAAATAAATAAAAGCTGAAATAAATCTTTCTCTCTTCTATTATTCTGACATTTCACATTCTTAAAATAAAGTGGTGATCTTAACCGGCCGTAAAACAGGTAATTTTTACAAGGATTAATTATTAGGAATTGTGAAAAACTGAGTTTAAATGTATTTGGCTAAGGTGTATGTAAACTTCCGACTTTAACTGTATGTAAAATAGTAATACCATAGCGCCACCTAGAGGTGGAAACTATAATATCTGTCAATAATTCTTCAAACTCATCATCCCCAGTTTTTTAAAATCTTCCCTCTCTTCTCCTTACTTATTTTACTGCCTCAGTTCTTCTCTCTGGACTGTACTTCTTTAAATCAATTTGACTCATATTTTTCCTCGTTAAGGCCAATTTACGTTACAATAACTTCTTCCTGTCTTTGTTACCATTCCTTCACGCCACCTCATCTTTTTCCACTTCTCTTTTCCTCCCCCTGAGATCCTCTTTTTTTCTCATTTCATCCCCCGGCTTCTGTGGACTCATTCACTCTTTTTCCTCCCTCTACTCTACTCCTCCTCTTTTCATCTCTGTCCTCCCTCCCTCCCTCCCTCCCTCCCTCCCTCCCCCTCCCTCCCTCCCTCCCTCCCTCCCTCCCTCCCCCTCCCTCCCTCCCTCCCTCCCTCCCTCCCTCCCTCTACTCTACTCTACTCCTCCTCTTTTCATCTCTATCCTCCTGTTCCCTCCCTCCCTCCCTCTACTCTACTCTACTCCTCCTCTTTCATCTCTGTCCTCCTGTCCTCCTCCCTCCCTCCCTCCCTCCCTCCCTCCCTCCCTCCCTCCCTCCCTCCCTCCCTCCCTCCCTCCCTCTCCCTCTACTCTACTCTACTCCTCCTCTTTCATCTCTGTCCTCCTGCTCCCTCCCTCCCTCCCTCTCCTGCCTCTCACCTCGTCGTCGTGCACCAGTTCCTTCTTGACCACCTTCATGGCGTAAATCTGTTCATTCTTCTTGAGTCGCACCAGCAGCACCTTGGCGTAGCTGCCGCGGCCGATCACCCGGATCAGGTCAAAGTCCCCCAGGCCCAGCGCCATCTCCTGGGAGATCTTGATACCATCGATCCTGCCCACCACCTCTTTGATGTCCTGAAGGGGCGGTTTGGATGGGAAATACATGTTAGAAAAGACCCAGATACCAGCACACTGTTGAATGCCCCTGTTTTTTTTATTAAAACCTTATGGTTATAGACAGAGCTGGAATCATGGAAAAGTAGATATGATACTAACATATATATAACATAACATTTTTGTGTGATAAAATATACTGAACAAAAATATAAACGCAACACGCAACAAATTCAGCGATTTTACTGAGTTACAGTTCATGTAAGGAAATCAGTCGATTGATATGAATTCATTAGGCCCTCATCTATTGATTTCACAAGACTGGGCAGGGGTGCAGCCATGGATGGGCCAGGGAGGGCATAGGCCCACCCACTGGGGAGCCAGGCCCACCCACTGTGGAGTCAGGCCCAGCCACTGGGGAGCCAGGCCCACCCACTGGGGAGACAGGCCCACCCACTGGGGAGCCAGGCCCAGCCACTGGGGAGCCAGGCCCATCCACTGGGGAGCCAGGCCCATCCACTGGGGAGCCAGGCCCATCCACTGGGGAGCCAGGCCCACCCACTGGGGAGCCATGCCCACTCACTGGGGAGCCATGCCCACTCACTGGGGAGCCAGGCCCACCCACTGGGGAGCCAGGCCCACCCACTGGGGAGCCAGGCCCACTCACTGGGGAGCCAGGCCCACCCACTGTGGAGTCAGGCCCAGCCACTGGGGAGCCAGGCCCACCCACTGTGGAGTCAGGCCCACTCACTGGGGAGCCAGGCCCACCCACTGGGGAGACAGGCCCAGCCACTGGGGAGCCAGGCCCACCCACTGGGGAGCCAGGCCCACCCACTGGGGAGCCAGGCCCACCCACTGGGGAGCCAGGCCCACTCACTGGGGAGCCAGGCCCACCCACTGTGGAGTCAGGCCCAGCCACTGGGGAGCCAGGCCCAGCCACTGGGGAGCCAGGCCCACCCACTGGGGAGCCAGGCCCACCCACTGGGGAGCCAGGCCCAGCCACTGGGGAGCCAGGCCCACCCACTGGGGAGTCAGGCCCAGCCACTGGGGAGCCAGGCCCACCCACTGGGGAGCCAGGCCCAGCCACTGGGGAGCCAGGCCCACCCACTGGGGAGCCAGGCCCAGCCAATCATAATTTGTTTTTCCCACAAAAGGGCTTTATTACACACAGAAATATTCCTGTTTCATCAACTGTCCAGGGGCTGGTCTCAGACGATCCCGCAGGTGAAGAAGCCGGATGTGGAGATCCTGGGCTGGCGTGGTTACACGTGGTCTACAGTTGTATGGCCAGTTTGACGTAATGCCAAATTCTCTAAAATGACGTTGGAGGTGGCTTATGGTAGAGAAATTAACATTCAATTCTCTGGCAACAACTCTAGTGGACATTCCTGCAGTCAGCATGCCAATGGCACGCTCCCTAAAAACTTGCGACATCTGTGCACAATTTAGAGTGGCCTTTCATTGTCCCCAGCATAAGGTGCACCTGTGTAATGATCATGCTGATTAATCAGCTTCTTAATATGCCACACCAGTCAGGTGAATGGAATATCTTGGCAAAGGAGAAATGCTTATTAACTGGGATATAAACTCATTTGTGCCCAAAGTTGAGAGAAATAATATGTTTGTGCGTATGGAACATTTCTGGGATCTCCTATTTCAGCTTATGAAACTTGGGACCAACACTTTACATGTTGCATTTATATTTTTGTTCAGTGTAGTATGGGCTGTTCTGTGTTCTAGAAACATAATAGAATGTTTTACATTCTAGAATACCAGAACAATCCTCATCATAAACAAATGCATAACTGACTTATTTACTTTGTGTGTCTAAATGAACTCACCTTCGAGTCCTCTTCCACTTTGTCCACTTTGCGACTGTGTGGTAGGAAAGTTACTGAAGAGAGAAACAACTTGTTACCTGAGTTGTGATGGAAAGTTCTACCCAGTGAAGACTGGGCATTAAAAACCTAACGGATATTCTAAAGCCATCTCCATTTAAATAATATACAGTATAATATGATATATAGCAGACGCTTTTATCCAAAGGCACTTATAGTCATGAGTGCATACATTTTACTTATGGGTGGTCCTGGGAAACAAACCCACTATCCTGGAGTTGCAACTGCCAAGCTCTACCAACTGGGCTACAGAGGACCATGCTTTACCAACTGAGCTACAGAGGACCAAATAGGATTCTCCTCAAGAATCCATGGCTCCATCTCAATGAATCTTTCCGTGATTCCTTGCATCCTATCTTCTCGCCTCAACCGTATTGAAAGGAAAAGGTAGAAAATAATTTTGAGAAGGAGACAAGCAGAGAGGATTTGAGGAAAGATTAATTGAGAAAGAGTCCATGTGAGAATCTTATTCGCATTGCCTTGATTCCTTGTGTCCTCTCTCCTCGCCTCCTTCTCAAAACCCATTGGATGAGAAGATCAGAGAGAGGGCACGAGGAATCAAGGAAATGCAACAGATTCTCCGATAATCAAGGGAGCATTGTGGGAGATGTAGTTCACCTTTGTGGCCAGCAGAGGGCATCATTCTCTTCAGAGTGAGATGCAGCTTCTTCCTGCCTCTGCCCAAGTAGGTCAGCCCACTGGTGAGTACTGCTACTATACTGGACTATACTGTACTGATAATATACTGTATTGGACTATACTGACCTGTTAATATACTGTGCTGGACTATACTATACTGGACTATACTGTTATTTACTGAACTGGACTACACTGTACTGGACTGTACTGTACTGGACAATACTGAACTATACTATACTGGACTATACTGTAATTTACTATACTGGACTATACTATACTGGCCTATACTGGACTGGACTATACTATACTGGACTATACTATACTGGCCTATACTGGACTGGACTATACTATACTATACTGGACTATACTATTCTGGCCTATACTGGACTGTTAATACACTGTACCGGACTATACTCTACTGGACTATACTGGACTGTTAATATACTATACTGGACTATACTATACTGGACTATACTGGACTATACTATACTGGACTGTACTGAACTGGACTATACTGGACTGTACTGAACTGGACTATACTGGACTATACTATACTGAACTGTACTGTACTGGACTATACTATACTGGACTGGACTATACTGGACTATACTGAACTGGACTATACTGGACTATACTATACTGGACTGTACTGTACTATACTGGACTATACTATACTGGACTGTACTGTACTGGACTATACTGGACTATACTGCACTATACTATACTGAACTGGACTATACTGGACTATACTATACTGGACTATACTGTACTGGACTATACTGTGCTGGACTATACTGTACTGACTATACTATACTGAACTGGACTATACTGGACTATACTATACTGAACTGGACTATACTGGACTATACTATACTGTACTGTACTGTACTGGACTATACTGGACTATACTATACTGGACTGTACTGTACTGGACTATACTGGACTATACTGGACTATACTGGACTATACTATACTGAACTGGACTATACTATACTGGACTATACTGTGCTGGACTATACTGTGCTGGACTATACTGTACTGGACTATACTATACTGAACTGGACTGTACTGGTCTATACTATACTGGACTATACTGTACTGGACTATACTGTGCTGGACTATACTGTGCTGGACTATACTATACTGAACTGGACTATACTGGACTATACTATACTGGACTGTACTGTACTGGACTATACTGTACTGGACTATACTGGACTATACTATACTATACTGTCCTGGACTATACTATACTATACTGTACTGGACTATACTGTACAGTAATTTACTGTCCTGGACTATACTGTTAATATACTGTGATGGACTATACTGAACTATACTATACTGTTAATATACTGTACTGGACTGTACTGTACTGTTAATATACTGTACTGGACTCTACTATACTGTACTGTTAATATACTGTGCTGGACTATACTATACTATACTATACTGTACTGGACTATACTGTACTGTACTGGAATATACTATACTGTACTGTTAATATACTGTACTGGACTATACTATACTGTACTGGAATATACTATACTGTACTGTTAATATACTGTGCTGGACTATACTGTAATATGCTGTACTGGACTATACTGTACTGTTAATATACTGTGCTGGACTATACTATACTATACTGTACTGGACTATACTATACTGTTCTGTTAATATACTGTGCTGGACTATACTGTAATATACTGTACTGGACTATACTGTACTGTTAATATGCTGTACTGGACTCTACTATACTGTACTGTTAATATACTGTGCTGGACTATACTATACTATACTGTACTGGACTATACTGTACTGTAATATACTATACTGTACTGTTAATATACTGTGCTGGACTATACTGTAATATACTGTACTGGACTATACTATACTGTACTGGACTATACTGGACTGGACTAGACTGTAATTTACTGTACTGGATCAATTTATAACATTTTTAACATGAGTTTTTCTGGATTTTTTTGTTGTTATTCTGTCTCTCACTGTTCAAATAAACCTACCATTAAAATGATAGACTGATCATATCTTTGTCAGTGGGCAAACGTACAAAATCAGCAGGGGATCAAATACTTTTTTCCCTCACTGTATTTGTAATATTGCACTGTGCAGAATAGTGCATAGAAACAAAGCTTTGGGACCAGTCTGTAAACAACAATGGCATGCTGATTCAAACATGCTCTTATCTCGCTGTGTGGGAGGAGTCTTCTTCATTTTGTTTTTTAATAAACCTGGAAATCTAGTTATTGGTTTTGATTTAATTATGTCTTTAAAGCCTTTGTAATTAGTATTCACAATGTGTTTTCAGGGTAGGAGCGCTGCTCTAGGATCAGTTTGACCTTTTCAGAATGAATAAAGACAGATTAGCACTACTACTCTGAGACACTTTTTGAATACAGGCCCAGACCCAGTGCATTGATACCAAGACTAAGGCCACAAGGTCTTCTACTTCTCATATATTGTCTATATTGAAAGAAACAATATTTTATAGGAACTGACTTCCATCTGTATCCTCTGTGTGTTCAGGGGGGAGGTCCACCTCTTCATTCTTCTCATCTAAAGGGGGCTCCTGTGATGGCATGACTGGATCCTGCCAAGAGAAGACAGGCAAATAGCTGCATGTGGTTTGAGGCTCCTTACAGAGCATCCTGACTAGGTCCTTGGAGACACTGGGAAGAAGAGGCTTCAGTTTTTAGAGGTTTTTGAGTTGATAGACATCTTAGGCACATGGAGGTATCTTTTCAACATATTAAAGAACACAGAAGTTGAGAAGTCTGGATGTTTCTCGCAACAATGCACTTATATGAATAATTGTATGCGGTTCTATCCATGGAGGCATTGGCTTTTCAAAGGGGAACAAAGTGTTTGTTGATAGAGCATTGTCTGATTGCAGCCTATTAGTACATCCTGACTATTGACCTGGGTTTTCGGCACCAGGTTTATTGTAGTCCAGCCCTGGATTCCTGGCCTCGCTCACATTGTTCTGATTGGCTGTCAGTAGATATAGATTTTTCTAAAACAACCACCCCTTCCATACCTCTTCAGAAGTACAGAGTAAGCTAATTTACAGTGTTAGCATTGCTAGGAAACGCTATTTTTGAAAATGTATATTTAGGAAATTGTTTTTATTTTGATATAATTTTGCTGAAATGACACTTCCCCACGTGGGCACCAGTGAAATGTATTGGCTTTCGGTTTCAATTATCCGCCTCTGTTTGAATGTGCCTATTCCTATTGTTGGGAGGAGCAAATGGCTTGGATACCCATTTTTACATTTACATATTAGTCATTTAGCAGACGCTCTCACCCAGAGCGATTTACAGTTAGTGCAATCCTCTTAAGATGGGCGGGGTGGTAGTTCCTCTTGCTAGTAGGCAAGTACAATGGTCTTGTAGTGGATGCGAGCTTCGTGGAGTCGGCTGACATGGAAGAACTTGGGAAGGTTGAGTTCTGGATAAGTTGCAGGGGTTTGATGGCACAATTGGGGAGCCCAGCCAACAGCGAGTTGCAGTTGTCCAGATGTTATAAGCATGAACCTGCAGGAGCGAGTCACTGCTTTGATATTCGCAGAGAACGACAGGGTGTAGTCCAGGGTTACGTCAAGGTTCTTTGCACTCTGGGAGGGGGACACTGTAGAGTTGTCAACCGTGATGGAGAGGTCTTTGAGCAGGCAGGCAGGCCTTCCACGGGAGGAAGAGCAGCTCCGCCCGGTCGAGGTTGAGCTTGAGGTGGTGGGCCGACATCCAAGCTGAGATATCTGCCAGGCATGCAGAAATGTGTGTCGCCACCTGGGTGTTAGAAGGGGGGGAAGGAGAAAAGTAGTTGAGTGTCATCCGAATAGCAATGATAGGAGAGACCATGTGAGAATATGACGGAGCCGAGTGACTTGGTGTATTGAGAGAAGAGGGCCTAGAACCGAGCCCTGGGGGACACCAGTCACAAGAGTATGTGGTGCAGACACAGAACCCTCCACCTTCTTTCTTTTAGCTTGTCTCTGACAAGAACGTCAACAGGCTTTCATACCGAAGGTGAGGTGAAAATCTGGTAGAGGCTAGCTCTAATCGTAATGCTTCTTTCTGTATGTTAGCAGTCTGTCACGAGAGATCAACCTAGTGATGTTTCAGTATACGGTATACACTACAGTGTGGATGTGTCCCAAATGGCACACTATTCCCTATGGGCCCTGGTCAAAAGTAGCGCACTAAATAGGGAATAGGGTGGCATTTGAGCTGCAGATTATATCTATTTGCAGTGGATTTGAAACTTGCCCATAGCATGTTGGCTGGAGTACATTGCCAACTATTTATCATGAAATGACAGACCAGTATCTTGCTCTGTTGGCTAAGGTAGTTGGCTTTGAGTTATATACAGTATGTGTTGTGCAGAAGATTAAAAGTTTGATTCCCGCTCGGGGCAGAACAGCATTCACTATGTTACAAATACACATTAGAACATCAATAGCAATGTTTAATTCAGACAATGTTTAATTCAGACAGTTTTGTTATCTGAATTCATTGATTACCTTGATATTTTACTCTAAACAAGTTGGATTGTTCAAATGCAAAACTTGGTTTCAACCTAAAGCAGATAAATATTACTCATTTGCCCTCCCAACTCATTAATTCAGACGTTCACTTAAGTTTATGAAGTATCTATGAAGTGCTTATGAAGACTGTAAATGCTCTAAAAAGCCTTTATAAGCTCACCATATACCTTTTGCACTGCAGTTTGTGAAGTGTCTATGTAGTGCTTATGAAGACTTTATGAATGCTTTATAAATAGTAAGTTCTTCCGAAGCTTTGACATGACAGATTGGCCAGAGTACTCACCACAGAACTAGAATGAGATTCTATTTCTATGGTACTCACCATATGCCTTTGGCAGGTCAGAGGGACGAGTTTGTGACAGCGCTTATGGACCAGCAGTTTGCAGTTGATACACTTGTAGCCCTGCCTCCCCAGCCCCCATATCCTTTCACTGCAGTGGCCACAGTACGCTTTCTGTTGGGGACAGACAGACGCAGACAGACAGACAGAAAGAAAGAAAGAAAGAAAGAAAGAAAGAAAGAAAGAAAGAAAGAAAGAAAGAAAGAAAGACAAAGACAGACACAGACAGACAGAGGGGGAGACAGGGATCGTTACACCATCAGTCTGAGCTGATGACAATGGGATGATACTATCGCAGTCATTTATCAAGAATCAATGGAGGCAAGGCAGACACACATGAAGAAAGTGATCATGATGGAAGAAGGGCAGATTTAAGCCTATGTGGCATCTTACATCAACTGGGAGCATGCTTGTTTGTAGTCGTCCTTTTAACTAACAGTCACAGAAACTCATCTATATTTAGCAGCTGTCTATTTACCTCCACAAACTGATGTTGGCATTAAGATTGCATTCAATGAGCTGTATAAGGCCATAAGCAAACAAGAAAATCCTAGTGGCCAGTGATTTTAACACAGGGAAACTGAAATCTGATTTACCTAATTTCTACCAGCATGTCACCTGCGCAACTAAAGGCGAAAAAAGATCAACTTTACTCCACACACAGAAACTCATACAAAGCTCCCCCTTGCCCTCCATTTGGTAAATCTTACCATAACTGTATCCTCCTGATTCCTGTTTACAAGCAAAAACTCTAAACAGGAAGTACCAGTGACACGTTCAATATTGAAGTGGTCTGATGAAGTGGATGCTAGGCTACTGGATTGTTTCACTAGCAAAGACTGGAATATGTTCTGGGACTCATCTGATGGCATTAAGGAATTTACCACATCACTCACCGGCTTAATTAATAAGTGCCTTGATGACGTCGTACCCACAGTGACAGTTCGTACATATCCCAACCAGAAGCCATGGATTACAGCCAACATCCGCACTGAGCTAAATGCTAGCGCTGCATCCTTTAAAGGAACAGGACACTAACCGGGACGCTTATATGAATACGCCCTCTGAAAAACAATCAAACAGGCAAAGCGACAAGACAGGACTAAGATCGAATCCTACTACTTCGGCTCTGACGCTCATCGGATGTGGCAGGGCTTGCAAACTATCACGGATTACAAAGGGTAACCCAGCCGCAAGCTACCCAGTGACGTGGCTGGCAAATGTCTTCACATACATTTTCAACCTCTCCCTGACCTAGTGTGAAATACCTACATGTTTCAAGCAGACAACAATAGTCCCTGTGCCCAAGAACGCCAAGGTAATCTGTCTAAATGACTATCTCCCCGTAGCACTCACATCTGCAGCCATTAAATGCTTTGAAAAGCTGGTCATGGTTCACATCAACAATATCATCCCATTTCAATTCACATACCGCTCCCAACACTTCCCTTTCTCTCTTGTACAAACGGACCACCGATGTGAGAATGCTGTTCATTGACTACCGTGCCACGTTCAACACCATAGTGCCCTTCAAATGTATCACTTAGCTAAGGACCCTGGGACTGAACACTTCCCAACTGGATTCTGGACTTCCTGGCGGGACGGCACCAGATGGTGAGGGTAGGCACCAACATGCTGACGCTACACATGGGGGCCCCTCAGGGGTAGGTGCTTAGTTCCCTCCGGTACTCCCTGTTCACCCACGACTGTGTGGCTCCGATCGACTCCAACACCACCATTAAGTTTGCCGATGATACGACAGTGGTAGGCCTGATCACTGACGACGATGAAACAGTCAATAGGGAGGAGATCAGAGACGTGGCAGTGTGGTACATCAGAACACAGACACTAGGGAGGTTATGTCAACCACAGGCATATTGACAAACACATTCAGAGTTGAATATTAACAGTCTGAAAAGAGTGGCACCACAGTCCAATGAATGTTAAGTCCCCTATTTAGAGGATTTGGAGGGAGATTGAGAGAGATTGATAGAGAGAGAGAGAGAGAGAGAGAGAGATTGATAGAGAGAGAGAGATTGATAGAGAGAGAGAGAGAGAGATTGAGAGAGAGAGAGAGAGAGAGAGACTGATAGAGAGAGAGAGGTTCAGAAAAGTTATAAATAAATCAAGACATCCACTTTAATTTGTAAAAAATAAAAATCCCTCTCAGCTCAGCGCAGACAGTGGGTACGTAATTAAGGCACCTGTTCTGAGGTGAGAAACTTTGAAGACAGACATTCACCATCAGGGAATGACAGGCACTTCCCATCAAGACTTTGGGGAGAGCATTTCCATAGCAGATGACAAACGAGGGTCCATAACATATGTCCTTCGTTATTTAAAAGAGCCACAACATCTTCAGATGCTTCTTTGACTCACTAGCTGTGTTTCGTGTTCTAAAGACAATAACAAAGCTACAGCTAGCTGTGTTCCATGTTCTAAAGACAATAACAAAGCTACAACTAGCTGTGTTTCGTGTTCTAAAGACAATAACAAAGCTACAACTAGCTGTGTTTCGTGTTCTAAAGACAATAACAAAGCTACAACTAGCTGTGTTCCATGTTCTAAAGACAATAACAAAGCTACAACTAGCTGTGTTCCATGTTCTAAAGACACTAACAAAAGGTACAGCTAGCTGTGTTTCGTGTTCTAAAGACAATAACAAAGCTACAACTAGCTGTGTTCCATGTTCTAAAGACAATAACAAAGCTACAGCTAGTTGTGTTTCGTGTTCTAAAGACAATAACAAAGCTACAGCTAGCTGTGTTTCGTGTTCTAAAGACAATAACAAAGCTACAACTAGCTGTGTTTCGTGTTCTAAAGACAATAACAAAGCTACAGCTAGCTGTGTTTCGTGTTCTAAAGACAATAACAAAGCTACAGCTAGCTGTGTTTCGTGTTCTAAAGACAATAACAAAGCTACAGCTAGCTGTGTTTCGTGTTCTAAAGACAATAACAAAGCTACAACTAGCTGTGTTTCGTGTTCTAAAGACAATAACAAAGCTACAGCTAGCTGTGTTTCGTGTTCTAAAGACAATAACAAAGCTACAACTAGCTGTGTTTCATGTTCTAAAGACAATAACAAAGCTACAGCTAGCTGTGTTCCATGTTCTAAAGACACTAACAAAAGGTACAGCTAGCTGAGGAAAGAGGAGATACTAAGGGACTGAAAACTCAAGATGTTAGGGCTACAAGACAAACCTATTTTGGTCTCACTACTAGCCTCTTGCCTCTTCCTCCCTGACGGGACAGTAAAATATCACCCCTGATCAGCCTGTAACTATCGAGGAACCCCAAAAAGGTCCCTGGTTGAGTCCCAAAATGGCAGTCTATTCCCTAGGGTGTCCTTTAGGATGCACTTCCTGTTTGAGCCAGCTCACTGTCAGCTCCAAAATGGCTGCTAATCACTAGCAGAGTGCTAGGGAAGCAATGTGGAACGAGCCCTATTTAAAGTGCCTTAGTCCGGCATGTGGCTGGCCCTGAGTCAGACAGGTGAAACCAATCTCTGAGACGTCCTTGACTGGCTGCCACAGTGACAGACATTCCCCACAATGCTGTTGGATAACAGACATTATATATTGTTAGCCCAGATTGGGGAATTTACATTAGATATTCAGTTGTAGTTGGACAGGAATGTTGTTTTTTTCATGTTCACACAAACGGATTTCTATCAATGCAACAAATATATATCTTTAATGAACATGATGGTTGAATAAATCTACTTTGTGCAATTGAACAAAGCAAAGGAACAACTGAACAGCTCTTATGTAAGTCAATCGAACAACAAAACTGAGACAAATTTTGTCATGCAATTTACCGGACAACATAAAAAAAAATCAGTTTCTCTCTCTTCTTCTCTCTCTCCCTCTCAGTGTCTGCTTCAGTCTCAGTGACATGACATGTCATGCCTGTTAAGGTTCTACATGCAAGGTGCTAATGAAGTAACAATCTAGACAGTATCTCCAGTCAGTCAGGGAGCTAATGAAGTAACAATCTAGACAGTATCTCCAGTCAGAGAGCTAATGAAGTAACAATCTAGACAGTATCTCCAGTCAGGGAGCTAATGAAGTAACAAACTAGACAGTATCTCCAGTCAGTCAGGGAGCTAATGAAGTAACAATCTAGACAGTATCTCCAGTCAGTCAGGGAGCTAATGAAGTAACAAACTAGACAGTATCTCCAGTCAGTCAGGGAGCTAATGAAGTAACAAACTAGACAGTATCTCCAGTCAGTCAGGGAGCTAATGAAGTAACAAACTAGACAGTATCTCCAGTCAGTCAGGGAGCTAATGAAGTAACAATCTAGACAGTATCTCCAGTCAGAGAGCTAATGAAGTAACAAACTAGACAGTATCTCCAGTCAGGGAGCTAATGAAGTAACAAACTAGACAGTATCTCCAGTCAGGGAGCTAATGAAGTAACAAACTAGACAGTATCTCCAGTCAGTCAGGGAGCTAATGAAGTAACAAACTAGACAGTATCTCCAGTCAGTCAGGGAGCTAATGAAGTAACAAACTAGACAGTATCTCCAGTCAGTCAGGGAGCTAATGAAGTAACAATCTAGACAGTATCTCCAGTCAGAGAGCTAATGAAGTAACAAACTAGACAGTATCTCCAGTCAGGGAGCTAATGAAGTAACAAACTAGACAGTATCTCCAGTCAGGGAGCTAATGAAGTAACAAACTAGACAGTATCTCCAGTCAGTCAGGGAGCTAATGAAGTAACAAACTAGACAGTATCTCCAGTCAGTCAGGGAGCTAATGAAGTAACAAACTAGACAGTATCTCCAGTCAGTCATCCCTCTAATGGAGCGCTGGCTCGTAGCTGCGAACACTAACTGCAGGAATACAACATTCTGATACATGATGTGCACCAGAGGTACTATAGAACCCCATTATGTCAAACTGGTGGCATTCACAAAACATCTTTCTCCTCAACAACAGAGGGGGGAGAGAGAGCGGGAAGGAGAGGGATGTGGTGGAGAGAGAGAAGTGAGGAGAAAGTGATGGAAAGGGGAGAGAGAAAGAGAGGGAGGGGTGTTATGAGGGATTTAGAAGGGACGGATGGAGAAAGAGTGGGATGGAGAGAGAGCAGCTAAGAGAGGGATGGAGAGAGAGGAGAAACCTGACCTACTTCTGCTAAATGACTTGTTAATTCTGTATAGAGGATAAAGATTAAAAAAAGAGGGAGGGATGGTGTGAGGAATGGAGAGGAGAGACATTGGAGAAAGACTGCACCAACTAGAACTGACTGTAAAACCATGTGTCATGGCAACGATCGTAATTATGTCAGAACTGTACACATAGTGGCTCACACGTGACATAGTGACAAAGCCATCAACCTTAGACAAGCATTTGATGTAGCCAACATGTGATGTACCCACAATAAAATGGCTGACAAATTACTGTACCGAGTGGAAATACAGTAGGACAGATTATAGAAGCCAACACTATACTTGCCCAATGTCTTAGCAAATAACCATGGCTCCAACATAACATTCAAATAACCATGGCTCCATCATCCAACATAACATTAAAATAACCATGGCTCCAACATAACATTCAAATAACCATGGCTCCGACATAACATTCAAATAACCATGGCTCCAACATCCAACATAACATTCAAATAACCATGGCTCCAACATAACATTCAAATAACCATGGCTCCGACATAACATTCAAATAACCATGGCTCCAACATAACATTCAAATAACCATGGCTCCAACATAACATTCAAATAACCATGGCTCCAACATAACATTCAAATAACCATGGCTCCAACATAACATTCAAATAACCATGGCTCCGACATAACATTCAAATAACCATGGCTCCGACATAACATTGAGTCTCTTCCAGTGCATTAACGAGGGAGATGGGCTGCCTAATGGAGGTCTGTAGGAATGAGGAGACCGTAATACAGTACAGTGATCTCAGTCTAGTCTAGACGTCCATCAGCAGACAACAACACCCCAAGGAGACATTATTATTACCCCCTTAGCACTGGTCTGAGATCAGCTTTACTAGACCCATTCCTAACCTTAACCAGTAAACGAATAAAGGGATCAACTGACTCGGGGTGAATGTTTGTTCACACCAATGGTCCACCAAATCAATTCAATCAATCCAATGAAATAAGACTATGCCCAATAAAGTAGTGATAATCAGCCGTGTTCTCCACAAAAAAGACACTTGAATAATTTTTTTGCCTGTGATGGCAGGCAAAACAAAAAATTCCTGCCGTCACAGGCAAAGTATATATATTTTTTTATTTTTTTAACTAGGCAAGTCAGTTAAGAACAAATTCTTATTTTCAATGACAGCCTAGGAACAGTGGGTTAACTGCCTGTTCAGGGTCAGAACAACAGATTTGTACATTGTCAGCTCAGGGATTTGAACTTACAACCTTTCGGCTGCTTGTCCAATGCTCTAACCACCACCACCACCCTGCCATTCAAGTCTTACTGGAAAGTAAAGCTTGTGAATGTTGAAAAGAAACAACAATGAAATAGAAGGTAATTTACTTCAAGACAAATAGCACCAAACAGAAAAAGAGGGCACTGTCCTTCCTGTATTTGCCAATAATCTTCAAGGATCCCAGGCCTGTACCTGACCTGGCCCTGACATGGCCCCTCCCCTGGCCCTTCCCCTGGTCCATCCCCTGACCTGGCCCTTCCCCTGGCCCTTCCCCTTATCCATCCCCTGACCTGGCCCTGCCCCTGACCTGGCCCTTCCCGTGGCCCCGTCCTGGCCCTTCCCCTGACCTGGCCCTTCCCCTGGTCCATCTCCTGACCTGGCCCTTTCCCCTGGCCCTTCCCCTGGTCCATCCCCTGACCTGGCCCATCCTGTGGCCCTGTCCTGGCCCTTCCCCTGACCTGGCCCTTCCCTGGCCCATCCCCTGACCTGGCCCTGACCTGGCCCTCCCCTGGTCCTGACCTGGCCCTTCCCTGGCCCTTCCCCTGGTCCATCCCCTGACCTGGCCCTGCCCCTGACCTGGCCCTTCCCGTGGCCCTGTCCTGGCCCTTCCCCTTCCCCTGGCCCTTCCCCTGGCCCTGTCCTGACCTGGCCCTCCCCCTGGCCCTTCCCCTGGTCCATCCCCTGACCTGGCCCTGACCTGGCCCTTCCCCTGGCCCTTCCCCTGGTCCATCCCCTGACCTGGCCCTGCCCCTGACCTGGCCCTTCCCGTGGCCCTGTCCTGGCCCTTCCCCCTCCCCTGGCCCTTCCCCTGGCCCTGTCCTGACCTGGCCCTCCCCCTGGCCCTTCCCCTGGTCCATCCCCTGACCTGGCCCTGACCTGGCCCTGACCTGGCCCTTCCCCTGGTCCATCCCCTGACCTGGCCCTGCCCCTGACCTGGCCCTTCCCGTGGCCCTGTCCTGGCCCTTCCCCTGACCTGGCCCTTCCCCTGTCCTGACCTGGCCCTCCCTGGCCCTTTCCCTGGCCCATCCCCGACCTGGCCCTGACCTGGCCCTCCCCTGGTCATGACCTGGCCCTTCCCCTGGCCCTTCCCCTGGTCCATCCCCTGACCTGGCCCTTTCCCTGGCCCTGACCTGGCCCTTCCCCTGGTCCATCCCCTGACCTGGCCCTGTCCTGACCTGGCCCTTCCACTTGGCCCCTTCCCTGGTCCATCCCCTGACCTGGCCCTGACCTGGCACTGACCTGGCCCTCCCCTGGTCCTGACCTGGCCCTTTCCCTGGCCCTTCCCCTGGTCCATCCCCTGACCTGGCCCTTCCCCTGACCTGGCCCTTCCCCTGGCCCTGTCCTGGCCCTCCCCTGGCCCTTTCCCTGGTCCTGACCTGCCCCCCTGGCCCTTCCCCTGGTCCATCCCCTGGCCCTGGCCCTTCCCCTGGCCTTCCTCTAGCCTCCCACTGGCCCCGCCCCTTCACCAGGCCTTCCCATTCCACTGGCCCTGCCCCATTCCCCAGGCCTTCCCATGCCCCTTGCCCTGCCCCTGCCCTTGGCCCCGCCCCTGGCCCTCGTCCTGGCCCTGCCCCTGTCCTTGGCCCCACCCCTGGCCCTCATCCTGGCCCTGCCCCTGGCCCTGACTACCTTCCCTTTCAAATGCAATAGTTCCTTAAACCCGCCTGTAACAACATTGCCCTTCAAGCCAGAGTGGACACTAATACTGGCAGTGCAATAATGCCTTACAGCTAGGTTGCCTCAACATGCAGATATATATAAGTTCTCTCTCTAATCTTTAGCAAGTGGAGGGGTAGTTGGGGGGGATTCTTACATTTTCTTGTGGGCCAGAATGATGACAACCCGTTAAAAAGGCCACCAGCAGCTATCTTGAACAACGCATCCAAATCCAGACAGCTGCAGCTGTGGTAGTGACATCAGCCAGGTATTATTCAACCACTAAGTCTTTGTGAATGAACTATACTGCTCCATCGTAGTAGTAGTAGTAGTAGTTGTAGTAGTACCATTATTATTAGTAGTCGCATTAGTAGTAGTAGTAATAGTAGTAGTAGCATTATTATTAGTAGTAGTAGTATTAGTAGCAGTAGCATTATTAGTAGTAGTAGCATTATTATTAGTAGTAGTAGTAGTAGCAGTAGCATTATTAATAGTAGTAGCAGCAGTAGTAGCAGTAGTAGTAGTAGTAGTAGATAATCTTTCTTTCAAAAATACCAACCAGGTCTGTTCTCATCAAATGATCATGTGACGGTTTTAATAAGCGCTCGGAGAAAGTGACAAGTTGCTAGGTAGGATGACAAACCAATCAATTACTGTAAATGACCTCTAAACAGGAAGTGAAGTGCGAGAAGGTCAATGGGATGTGTTGGGGAGGCGGAATGGGACATTAATACTCACCCTGTTAAAGCGCTTGGCCTGGAAGAGGTGTCCGTTTACTCGGTAGAGCTTCCTCCATCTTCTGGCCCCGCGGCGGTAGATCGATTCTAGGAGAGAGAGGAAACAGTTGTACAGTAACTGCATGACAGGGAGCGACAGAGGGATGGAGAGGTGCATTCAAGGTCCTCCAAAATCACAAAGGAGCGAGGGAGTAGTGAGAAAGAGGGAGAGAGAGATGGAGGGGAGAGAGACATGCCCTGCCCTTAAAGCACCACGCTCTCTGAAGTTTCTATCAAAGTACCAGAGGAAATAACCACCAAGCTTCCATTTCATTCTGTCCCTCTTGTCTCTCTTGAGGTCCTGGTCTTATTAATTTCTCTGTAATGTCTTGAATCCTGATGACAGCGTAAAGGTGCAGGCTGCTATTTATACCTTCTGAGCGGTCTATTAATACACTGCATAATAAACAATGCTGTATTAACGGACTTGGCACAATGGCCCTTACGTAACAAGAGGCTCAGAGTAGGAGTGCTGATCTGGGATCAGTTTGGACTTTTAGATCATAACGATGTCAGACGTAATGATGATGATGTCAGACATAATGATGATAACGATGTCAGACGTAATGATGATGATGATGTCAGATGTAATGATGATAATGATAATAATGATGGTAACAATGTAATGATGATAATGATGTCAGATGTAATGATGATAACAATGTCACAATAAGTTAGGTGACTTTTGGCCCATTCCTCCTGACAGAGCTGGTGTAACTGAGTCAGGTTTGTAGGCCTCCTTGCTCGCACATGCTTTTTCAGTTCTGCCCACACACTTTCTATTTGATTGAGGTCAGGTCTTTGTGATGGCCACTCCAATACCTTGACTTTGTTGTCCTTAAGCGATTTTGCCACAAATTTGGAAGTATGCTTGGGGTCATTGTCCATTTCGAAGACCCATTTGCGACCAAGCTTTAAATTCCTGACTCATGTCTTGAGATGTTGTTTCAATATATCCACATAACTTTCCTGCCTCATGATGCCATCTATTTTGTGAAGTGCACCAGTCCCTCCTGCAGCCAAGCAACCCCACAACATAATGCTGCCACCCCCGTGCTTCACGGTTGGGATGGTGTTCTTTGGCTTGCAAGCCTCCCCCTTTTTCCTCCAAACATAACAATGGTCATTATGGCCAAACAGTTCTATTTTTGTTTCATCAGACCAGAGGACATTTCTAGAAAAAGTACGATCTTTGTCCCCATGTGCAGTTGCAAACCGTAGTCTGGCTTTTTTTATGGCGGTTTTGGAGCAGTGGCTTCTCCCTTGCTGAGCGGCCTTTCAGGTTATGTCGATATAGGACTCATTTTACTGTGAATGTAGATACTTTTGTACCTGTTTCCTCCAGAATCTTCACAGGGTCATTTGCTGTTGTTCTAGGGTTGATTTGCACTTTTTGCACCAAAGTACGTTCATCTCTAGGAGACAGAATGCGTCTCCTTCCTGAGCGGTATGACGGCTGCGTGGTCCCATGGTGTTTATACTTGCGTACTATTGTTTGTAGAGATGAACATGGTACCTTCAAAATAGTGAATGTAAACTTCTGACACACTAGAATTGTGATAGAGTGAATTATAAGTGAATAATCTGTCTGTAAACAATTGTTGGAAAAATTACTTGTGTCATGCACAAAGTACACATTTGTGGAGTGGTTGAAAAACAAGTTTTAATGACTCCAACTTCTGACTTTAACTGGAGATCCCCTGAACGCAGCTCACTTTCCAGCTCACACTCTCAAACACATAGATCCCCTAAACGCAGCTCACGCTCCAGATCACAATCACCTGAATTCTGATCACCTGTTCACACACCTGTATGTCATTATCACACACTATTTATTTAAATTCTTTGCACCCCATCATTGAGAGGTATTTTTGTTTTGTGACACACTTCTATTCGGAGCTATTTTTTCCTGTAATTGAATCCTCCCATGTATGATAGTTTTGGCCTGCCTCACTAATGATGCTTTTTGCCTATTCCCTTCCTGTACTTTAGCCAATTGAATTTCCTGTTACCAACCTCTTGCCTGATCTCCCATTTGACGTTATTAGCCTTTTCCCTACCTGTACTTGTCACGCCCTGGCCTTAGTATTTTGTGTTTTCTTTATTATTTTGGTCAGGCCAGGGTGTGACATGGGTATTTATGTGGTGTGTTTCGTCTAGGTTTTTTTGTAGGTTATGGGATTGTGGTTTAGTGAAGTAGTCTAGGTAAGTCTATGGTTGCCTAGAGTGGTTCTCAATCAGAGGCAGGTGTTTATCGTTGTCTCTGATTGGGAACCATATTTAGGCAGCCATATTCTTTGAGTGTTTCGTGGGTGATTGTTCCTGTCTCTGTGTTTGTTGCACCAAATAGGGCTGTTTTGGTTTTTCACGTTTCTTGTTTTGTATATTGTTTGTATTTTTCATCTTTTATTAAAGATGTATAAAGATAACCACGCTGTATTTTGGTCCTCCTCTCTATCACCAGAAGAAAACCGTAACAGTACTGTTGCCTTTTTGGACCCCCTGTATGACCTTCTGCCTGCCCCTGGACCCAGCTACCTGCCTCCTCCTGTTGTCCTTTACAAATAAACACCTGCGGCGCCCTGCGCTTGAAACCAGCTCTCTGTCTCCCATCGTGTTCACTACACTAATGATGATGTCAAATACGATTCACTACGACATTCATCTCCAGCAACATGATGTTGTTACATGAAACTGCCAGTTTTTCTGAAGTCATATCCCAGCATGAGTTGAATTAGGTGTATACTACTAACAATGGCCATTGCTTTTGCTACCACACAACACAAATTACTGAACTACCTACCAGATGTCTGACATCAGCAAGTTTGGTTGACTGAGGACCCCCGACTCAGCTTGATATGGGCATAGGATCCACCTCTAATCTCTCTGTCTTGCTGTCAGTTGGCCTCTCTCTTCATCCCCCTCTCTTCTTCTCTCTGGTAAACTGCATCAGGCATATTTAACTATATGTAAGTCAAATGATGCAATGCCAAAAATTGCTCAACTGGCTACCTGTATCGTCAAGCTAGGATTTTTCCCACATCAGCCAAACCAAAAGCCATGACACTGCACAATAGGCAGTAGTTACTAGTATAGATAATGTAGGTGGAGTTTGGCAATCATTTCATTCATTTAAACCTTCCTTCAGTTTTTTCAAGACTTAGAAATACAGTCCCTTTAGTCAAATGGATTCCCAAATGAGGCGAGTGTGCCTTTGTGCGTGAAAACAAAGTTATCCAGTGAGCAAAATTGACGTCTTTTCAACGTCTTTATAACGTCTTTTCAATGTTGTGTGCTCATAGTGCACATCAAATCTAATGACCAGACTGTTGGGGTGTCAGACCTTGTAGTGATCCCCCCCCCCACGCCACATTAGGGTCCCATATAAACAGTAACACTTGTGTAAAGGATAAGGGTACAACACAACAAATGAGACTTGAGTCACGGTGAGTGTCACTGATGCCATCTGACTGAAGCCATAAGTCAGGGTCACATCACAACGCACCTGTGGCAACAAGTAGGCGAATCAGGATGTGCATCGGTTTGTTACGGCTGTCTGAAAGGTTCACTACTGCATCTGCTGCATATCTAGTATGCACTGGGTCACGGTCAACATAGGAGCTACACTACAAGTATGTGGACACCTTCAAATTAGTGGATCCATCTATTTCAGCCACACCCGTTGTTGACAGGTGTATAAAATCAAACACACAGCCATGCAATCTCCATAGACAAACATTGACAGTAAAATGGCCTTACTGAAGAGCTCAGTGACTTTCAATGTGGCACCATCATAGGATGTCACCTTTCCAACAAGTCAGTTTGTCAAATTTCTTCCCTGCTGGAGCTGCTCCGGTCAACTGTAAGTGCTGTTATTGTCTAAGAGAAACATCGGCTCAGCCACGAAGTGGTAGGCCACACAAGCTCACAGAACGGGACCGCCACGTGCTGAAGCTCGTGAAAATCATCTGTCCTCAGTTGCAATACTCACAACCGAGTTCCAAACTCCCTCTGGAAGCAACATCAGCCCAAGAAATGTTAGTCGGGAGCCTCATGAAATTAGTTTCCATGGCCGAGCAACACAAGCATAAGATCACCATGCGCAATGCCAAGTGTTGGCTGGAGTAGTTTAAACTCACTGCCATTGGACTCTGAATCAGTGGAAAAGTGTTCTCTGGAGTGATGAATCACGCTTCACCATCTGGCAGTCCAACGAGGCTGACCCGGTGATGAGACAGCCGAGGAGCAGGGCCATGTCATTATCAATCATTAGAGAGATAATTTCTTTCTTTTTTTACCCCGTTTTCTCCCTAGTTTCGTGGTATCCAATTGGTAGTAACAGTCTTGTCTCATCAATGCAACTCCCATATGGACTTGGGAGAGGCGAAGGTCAAGAGCTGTGCGTCCCCTGAAACACAACCCAACCAAGCCGCACTGCTTCTTGACACAATGTCCACTTAACCCGGAAGCCAGCCGCACCAATGTGTCGGAGGAAACACTGTGTACCTGACGAACGTCTCAGCGTACACTGTGGCCGGCCCGCCACAGAAGTCGCTAGTGCGCGATGGGACAAGTACATCCCTGCCGGCCAAACCCTCCCCTAACTCAGACGACGCTGGGACAAACCCTCCCCTAACCCGGACGACGCTGGGACAACCCTCCCCTAACCCGGACGACGCTGGGACAAACCCTCCCCTAATCCGGACGACGCTGGGACAAACCCTCCCCTACCCTGGACGACGCTGGGACAAACCCTCCCCTAACCCGGACAACGCTGGGACAAACCCTCCCCTAACGCGGACGACGCTGGGCCAAACACTCCCTAACCCGGACGACGCTTGGACAAACCCTCCCCTAACCCGGACGACGCTGGGACAAACCCTCCCCTAACCCGGACGACGCTGGGACAAACCCTCCCCCTAACGCGGACGACGCTGGGACAAACCCTCCCCTAACCCGGACGACGCTTGGACAAACCCTCCCTAACCCGGACGACGCTGGGACAAACCCTCCCCTAACCCGGACGACGCTGGGACAAACCCTCCCCTAACGCGGACGACGCTGGGACAAACCCTCCCCTAACCCGGACGACGCTTGGACAAACCCTCCCCTAACCCGGACGACGCTGGGACAAACCCTCCCCTAACCCGGACGACGCTGGGACAAACCCTCCCCTAACGCGGACGACGCTGGGACAATTGTGCGCCATGCGTCTCCCGGTCGCGGACGGCTGCAAACAGAGCTTGGACTCGAACCCAGAATCTCTAGTGGCACCACCAGCAGTGTGATGCAGTGCCTTAGACCACTGCGCCACTCAGGAGGCAGAGAGGTCATTTCTGATCATTCTTCACCAATGTCAGAAAGAACAGAAGACATAAGTCATACTATATAGTCTGAACAATGCTATCATGATTAGGGATGAAATCATGGGTCCGATGTCAAAGGGAAAGCTAACAGAACATTTAACATGCCAAACTGAAAGGGTTGAAAGGCTTATTGTCTTGCTGGCTGACTGACAAAGGGGCGCGTCAGAGGCCCGGCGTATTCTCTCTCCACCACAATTGTTTTCTGAATGGAGATGATCTTTTAATGGCGAAGGGTAGGACTTTTTCAATCATCCTACTCCTGCGTAACAGTCTGACAACCATTAGCCAACCACTGTCTTGCTATCAGTTGGTCTCTCTCTTCATCCCCCTCTCTTCTTCTCTCTGGTAAACTGCATCAGGCATATTTGCATCAGGCATATTCTCTCTCCACCACAATTGTTTTCTGAATGGAGATGATCTTTTAATGGCGAAGGGTAGGACTTTTTCAATGCTAGCAAATAAAAAAAACAGAGGATCAATTCTGGTTTATTATCTATCCCTGAGACCTTCCTCATGGTCTGCCCTGTGAACAAAGTCGAACAGAACACCTCATCTCCACTGTGGGGACACAAATGCACGCACACATATATTTCCTCTGGGCTAACGGACCATGGATGAGTTGACCTCTGACAACATGCCCCTCCTAGACGCAGACTAGTGCTGCATCATCCCATTTTCAGCAGTCCAGTATAGATGATGGGCAAGGAGAGAGAGGAAGAGAGAGAGAGAGGAAGAGAGAGAGAGAGAGAGGAAGAGAGAGAAAGAGAGGAAGAGAGAGAGAGAGGAAGAGAGAGATAGAGAGAGAGGAAGAGAGAGAGAGAGAGAGAGAGAGAGAGAGAGAGGTGTTGAGGTAGATTGAGAGAGAATGCAGATAAGCCATACAAGTATCACAATCCTTTGAGGACAAACCAAAGGTAAAGTACTGCAGCTGCACTAGTTTAGGACAGTGGGAAGAATCCAGCCAAGTTGTTAGAGTTGATCAACTGAGAGACTTACCCTTAGATAGGCCAGCTGAAATGTCAACATTGGCTATATTATAAACATTCATGAAACAAATAAAAAAAATGTTAATTTAAGGTTTGGTTTAGGGTTAGCAGAGTGGTTAAGGTTAGGATATAAATCATATTTTATGACTGAGCTGCCTCCAGAACAAGATTCATGACGAGAAAACACTAACCATGGCCACGTTGACAAAGTCTGTTCTTAATTCAACAGTCATTTAAATCATTTTAACTTAACCATCTGTGTAACCCTAACCATATCTATGTGGAAGATAACAGAAGTAAAGAAGTTAGCAGTAAACTTCGCAAATAAAAATGTTGTTCGTCTGACCTGTCATCCGTCAGGGCTGTGGCGATTTCAGCATGCTGCCCCTAAGGGGTTGGCAAGAGTGGTTGTGTGATTTAGCACGCACGCACGCAAACGCACACACACACACACACACACACACACACACACACACACACACACACACACACACACACACACACACACACACACACACACACACACACACACACACACACACAGAGTGGGATCCCCTGATCTGCAGTCAACACACTGCTATGAGTCAGCAGCTCTAAGAAGCCATTGTTAAGATGACACCATGGCAACGGAATGAACGATTTCATGCATTCGTCCCGACACCTTCATATAGAGCCTAAAAAAAGTGTTGTATAAAATCTGACTAGAATGATTGATAGTTACAGTCATCTATTGTGCTCATGTACATTTGTTGACCCAGCAACTTTGGCAAATAAGTCCTCCTTGTTGCTCTGCTTCCTGTATTATATAAAGTATCATAGCTCTGCTTCCTGTATTATATAAAGTATCATAGCTCTGCTTCCTGTATTATATAAAGTATCATAGCTCTGCTTCCTGTATTTTATAAAGTATCATAGCCCTGCCTCCTGTATTATATAAAGTATCATATCTCTGCTTCCTGTATAATATAAAGTATCATAGCTCTGCTTCCTGTATTATATAAAGTATCATAGCTCTGCCTCCTGTATTATATGAAGTATCATAGCTCTGCTTCCTGTATTATATAAAGTATCATAGCTCTGCTTCCTGTATTATATAAAGTATCATAGCTCTGCTTCCTGTATTATATAAAGTATCATAGCTCTGCTTCCTGTATTATATAAAGTATCATAGCTTTGCTTCCTGTATTATATAAAGTATCATAGCTCTGCTTCCTGTATTATATAAAGTATCATAGCTCTGCTTCCTGTATTATATAAAGTATCATAGCTCTGCTTCCTGTATTATATAAAGTATCATAGCTCTGCTTCCTGTATTATATAAAGTATCATAGCTCTGCTTCCCGTATTATATAAAGTATCATAGCTCTGCTTCCTGTATTATATAAAGTATTATAGCTCTGCTTCCTGTATTATATAAAGTATCATAGCTCTGCTTCCTGTATTATATAAAGTTTCATAACTCTGCTTCCTGTATTATATAATGTATCATAGTTCTGCTTCCTGTATTATATAAAGTAGTCTGGCTTTGGAGAAATTCAAGTGATACCATCCGTACCCTCATCATTGTATTGTCATCCTCCATCTCCACGTCCTTTGATGAAGGGAATCTGAAGCTGTTCTGCAGGCTTGAAGACATGTCTTTGATATAAAGTTTTGGAAAACTTATCTTCTATTCCCCCCTTGCCACACACACATAATTCCACTCTCTCTTTTCCTCCATATATTCTCTCTCTCTCCCTCCATATATTCTCTCTCTCCCTCAATATATTCTCTCTCTCCCTCCATATATTCTCTCTCTTTTCCTCCATATATTCTCTCTTTTCCTCCATATATTCTCTCTCCCTCTTTCCTCCATATATTCTCTCTCTTTCCTCCATATATTCTCTCTCTCTTTCTTCCGTATATTCTCTCTCTCTCTTTCCTCCATATATTCTCTTTCTTTTCCTCCATATATACTCTCTCTCTCTTTCTTTTCCTTCATATACTCTCTCTCTCTTTCTTTTCCTCCATATATACTCTCTCTCTCTCTCCATAAACTCTCTCTTTTGTCCTCCATATACTCTCTCTCTCTCTTTTCCCCCATATATACTCTCTCTCTCTCTCTCTCTCTCTGTTCCTCCATATATACTCTCTCTCTCTCTTTTCCCCCATATATACACTCTCTCTCTCTCTCTCTCTTTTCCCCATATATACTCTCTCTCTTTCTTTTCCTCCATATACACTCTCTCTCTCTCTTACTCCATATATACTCTCTCTCTCTCTCTTTTCCCCATATATACTCTCTCTCTCTCTTTTCCCCCATATATACTCTCTCTCTCTTTTCCCCATATATCTCTCTCTTTTTTCCCCATATATCTCTCTCTCTCTCTTTTCCCCCATATATACTCTCTCTCTCTCTTTTTCCCCATATATACTCTCTCTCTCTTCTCTTTTCCCCCATATATACTCTCTCTCTCTCTCTTTTCCCCATATATACTCTCTCTCTCTCTCTTTTCCCCCATATATACTCTCTCTCTCTCTCTCTTTTCCCCCATATATACTCTCTCTCTCTCTCTCTCTCTCTCTGTTCCTCCATATATACTCTCTCTCTCTCTTTTCCCCCATATATACTCTCTCTCTCTCTCTCTCTCTCTTTTCCTCCATATATACTCTCTCTCTCTCTTTTCTCTGTTCCCCATATATATCTCTCTCTCTCTCTCTCTCTTTTCCCCATATATACTCTCTCTCTCTCTCTCTCTTTTCCTCCATATATACTCTCTCTCTCTCTCTTTTCCCCATATATCTCTCTCTCTCTTTTCCTCCATATATACTCTCTCTCTCTCTTTTCCCCATATATCTCTCTCTCTCTTTTTCCCCATATATACTCTCTCTCTTTTCCCCCATATATACTCTCTCTCTCTCTTTTCCCCCATATATACTCTCTCTCTCTTTTCCCCCATATATACTCTCTCTCTCTTTTCCCCCATATATACTCTCTCTCTCTTTTCCCCCATATATACTCTCTCTCTCTCTCTTTTCCCCCATATATACTCTCTCTCTTTTCCCCATATATACTATCTCTCTCTTCTTTTCCCCATATATACTCTCTCTCTCTCTCTCTCTCTCTTTTCCTCCATATATACTCTCTCTCTCTTTTCCTCCATATATACTCTCTCTCTCTCTTTCCTCCATATATACTCTCTCTCTCTTTTCCTCCATATATACTCTCTCTCTCTCTTTTCCTCCATATATACTCTCTCTCTCTTTTCCTCCATATTTTCTTTTCCTCCATATATACTCTCTCTCTCTCTTTTCCTACATATATCTCTCTCTCTCTCTCTCTCTTTTCCTCCATATATACTCTCTTTTCCTCCATATATACTCTCTCTCTTTTTCCATATATACTCTCTCTCTCTCTTTTCCTCCATATATACTCTCTCTTTTTCCTCCATATATAGCTCTCTCTCTCTCTCTCTTTTCCCCATATATACTCTCTCTCTCTCTTTTCCCCCATATATACTCTCTCTCTCTCTTTTTCCCCCATATATACTCTCTCTCTCTTTTCTCTCTCTCTCTCTTTTCCTCCATATATACTCTCTCTCTCTCTCTCTCTCTTTTCCTCCATATATACTCTCTCTCTCTCTTTTCCTCCATATATACTCTCTCTCTCTCTTTTCCTCCATATATACTCTCTCTCTCTCTCTTTTCCTCCATATATACTCTCTCTCTCTCTCTCTCTCTTTTCCCCCATATATACTCTCTCTCTTTTCCCCATATATCTCTCTCTTTTCCTCCCATATATACTCTCTCTCTCTCTCTTTTCCTCCATATATACTCTCTCTCTCTCTCTTTTCCTCCATATATACTCTCTCTCTTTTCCTCCATATATACTCTCTCTCTCTCTTTTCCCCATATATACTCTCTCTCTCTCTTTTCCCCATATATACTCTCTCTCTCTCTTTTCCCCCATATATACTCTCTCTCTCTCTTTTTCCATCATATATCTCTATCTCTCTCTCTCTCTTTTCCTCCATATATACTCTCTCTCTCTCTTCTTTTCCTCCATATATACTCTCTCTCTTTTCCTCCATATATACTCTCTCTCTCTCTCTCTCTCTTTTCCTCCATATATACTCTCTCTCATATCTCTCTCTCTCTTTTCCTCCATATATACTCTCTCTCTCTCTCTCTCTCTTTTCCTCCATATATACTCTCTCTCTCTCTTTTCCTCTACTCTCTCCTCATATATCTCTTTTCCTTTTCCTCCATCCATATATACTCTCTCTCTCTCCCCATATATACTCTTTTCCTCCATATATACTCTCTCTCTCTCTCTCTCTCTTTTCCCCATATATACTCTCTCTCTCTCTATTTTCCTCTCTCTCTTTTCCCCATATATACTCTCTCTCTCTCTTTTCTTTTCCCATATATACTCTCTCTCTCTCTCTTCCTTTTCCCCCATATATATCTCTCTCTCTCTCCCTCTTCTTTTCCTCCATATATACTCTCTCTCTCTCTCTCTCTCTCTCTTTTCCTCCATATATACTCTCTCTCTCTCTCTCTCCTCTTCTCTCTTTTCCTTTTCCTACATATATACTCTCTCTCTCTCTCTCTCTTTTCCTCCATATATACTCTCTCTCTCTCTTTTCTTTTCCATATATATCTCTCTCTCTCTCTTCCTCCATATATACTCTCTCTCTCTCTTTTACTCTCTCTCTCTCTCTCTTTCTTTTCCTCCATATATACTCTCTCTCTCTCTTTTCCTCCATATATACTCTCTCTCTCTCTCTCTCTCTTCTCTCTCTCTCTCTCTCTCTCTCTTTTCCTCCATATATACTCTCTCTCTCTCTTTTCCTCCATATATCTCTCTCTCTCTCTTTTCCTCCATATATCTCTCTCTCTCTCTCTCTCTCTCTTTTCCTCCATATATACTCTCTCTCTCTCTCTCTTTTCCTCCATATATACTCTCTCTCTCTCTCTCTTTTCTCATATATTTTCCTCCATATATACTCTCTCTCTCTCTCTCTCTTTTCCTCCATATATACTCTCTCTCTCTCTCTCTCTCTTTTCCTCCATATATATACTCTCTCTCTCTCTCTTTTCCTCCATATATACTCTCTCTCTCTCTCTCTCTCTTTTCCTCCATATATACTCTCTCTCTCTCTCTCTTTTCCTCCATATATACTCTCTCTCTCTCTCTTTTCCTCCATATATCTTTTCCTCCATATATACTCTCTCTCTCTCTCTCTCTCTTTTCCTCCATATATACTCTCTCTCTCTCTCTCTCTTTTCCTCCATATATACTCTCTCTCTCTCTCTCTCTCTCTCTCTTTTCCTCCATATATACTCTCTCTCTCTCTCTCTCTCTTTTCCTCCATATATACTCTCTCTCTCTCTTTTCCTCCATATATACTCTCTCTCTCTCTCTCTCTTTTCCTCCATATATACTCTTTTCTCTCTCTCTCTTTTCCTCCATATATACTCTCTCTCTCTTTTCCTCCATATATACTCTCTCTCTCTCTTTTCCTCCATATATACTCTCTCTTTTCCTCCATATATACTCTCTCTCTCTCTCCCCCTCTTTTCTTTTCCTCCATATATACTATCTCTCTCTCTCTCTCTTTTCCTCCATATATACTCTCTCTCTCTCTCTCTCTTTTCCTACATATATACTCTCTCTCTTTTCCTCCATATCTCTCTCTCTTTTCCTCCATATATCTCTCTCTCTTTTCCTCCATATATACTCTCTCTCTCTCTCTCTTTTCCTCCATATATACTCTCTCTCTCTCTCTCTCTCTTTTCCTCCATATATACTCTCTCTCTCTCTCTCTCTCTTTTCCTCCATATATACTCTCTCTCTCTCTTTTCCTCCATATATACTCTCTCTCTCTCTTTTCCTCCATATATACTCTCTCTCTCTCTTTTCCTCCATATATACTCTCTCTCTCTCTTTTCCTCCATATATACTCTCTCTCTTTTCCTCCCATATATCTCTCTCTCTCTCTTTTCCTCCATATATACTCTCTCTCTCTCTCTTTTCCTCCATATATACTCTCTCTCTTTTCCTCCTCTTTTCCTCCATATATACTCTCTCTCTCTCTCTCTCTCTCTTTTCCTCCATATATACTCTCTCTCTCTCTCTCTCTCTTTTCCTCATATATATCTCTCTCTCTCTTTTCCTCCTCTCTCTCTCTCTCTCTTCCTTTTCCATATATACTCTCTCTCTCTTTTCCTCCATATATACTCTCTCTCTCTTTTCCTCCATATATCTCTCTCTCTCTCTCTTTTCCTCCTATATACTCTCTCTCTCTCTCTCTCTTTTCCTCCATATATACTCTCTCTCTCTCTCTTTTCCTCTCTCTCTTTTCCTCCTATATATACTCTCTCTCTCTCTCTTTTCCTCCATATATACTCTCTCTCTCTTTTCCTCCATATATACTCTCTCTCTCTCTCTCTCTTTTCCTCCATATATACTCTCTCTCTCTCTTTTCTCCATATATCTCTTTTCCTCCATATATACTCTCTCTCTCTCTCTCTCTTTTCCTCCATATATACTCTCTCTCTCTTTTCTCCATATACTCTCTCTCTCTCTTTTCCTCCATATATACTCTCTCTCTCTCTCTCTCTCTCTCTTTTCCTCCATATATACTCTCTCTCTCTCTTTCTTTCCTCCATATATACTCTCTCTCTTTTCCTCCATATATACTCTCTCTCTCTTTTCCTCCATATATACTCTCTCTCTCTCTCTCTTTTCCTCCATATACTCTCTCTCTCTCTCTCTTTTCCTCCATATATACTTTTCTATATATATCTCTCTCTCTTTTCCTCCATATATACTCTCTCTCTCTCTCTCTTTTCCTCCATATATACTCTCTCTCTCTCTTTTTCCATATATATACTCTCTCTCTCTTTTCCTCCATATATACTCTCTCTCTCTTTCCTCCATATATACTCTCTCTTTTTCCTCCATATATACTCTCTCTCTCTCTTTTCCTCCATATATACTCTCTCTCTCTCTCTTTTTCCTCCTCTCTCTTTTCTCATATATCTCTCTCTCTTTTCCTCCATATATACTCTCTCTTTTCCTCCATATATCTCTCTCTCTCTCTTTTCCTCCATATATACTCTCTCTCTCTCTCTCTTTTCCTCCATATATACTCTCTCTCTCTCTCTTTCCTCCTCCATATATACTCTCTCTCTCTTTTTCTCCATATATAGTCTCTCCCTCTCTCCCTTCCTCCCTCCAATTATCTGGATACCTTTGCCTTACAACGGGGGCTACTGCTGCAGTGTCTTATGTAATAATGACTGTCCTGGATGAAACTAGCCCTGCTACTAGAATCATCAATGACACTCCCAGACTAGAATAGAGCAGTGTGCTATCATCATCATCACTCTAACTGTTTCTGTTTCACAACCTCACCGCTTGGTGACCTCACCGCTTATCCATCATCTAGCCCTGTGCACGTATTCATTAAGTGTCTTAGAGTGCTGATCTAGGATCAGTTTATTCATTTAAATAAGAGGTTAATAAGATCACATGGACAGGGGGTACTTGATCCTAGATCAGCACTCCTATTCTGCAAATGCTTTATGAATATGGGTCCAGGCCAGTCAGCTACCGCCCACTTATTTACATACTTACTAGACCTTCTTCTTTATAGGAAAAATACATGACTATATAGTGAGCATAGATCTTTTAATAGTAAGGTCAGGAGCTAACCGACTTGGGAATGTGTGTGTGTCCTAAAATGAACTGATCCACTATAGCAGCATGTTTTCCTTCCCTATGCCTTCCATTAGAACAAGGCTTTATCAAATAGGCCTAGGCTCCCACTAGAACAAGGCTTTAACACATAGGCCTAGGCTCTACTAGAAAAAGGATTTATCACATAGGCCTAGGCTCCCATTAGAACAAGGCTCTATCACATAGGCCTAGGCTCCAACTAGAACAAGGCTTTATCACATATACCTAGGATCCCACTAGAACAAGGCTTTATCACATTATGTGTACAGACAGGGATCTAAATACAATGTCCAGATGGCAGCTTCAAAAGTAACTACCCAATATACACTAGCTTCCTCTATAAAAAATATAACACATTCAACCATTCTATTTACTCTATTTACTCTATTACTCTGGACCCTGATCTCTCTTTTGAAGAACATATCAAGACCATTTCAAGGATAGCTTTTTTTCCATCTACGTAACATTGCAAAAATCAGAAACTTTCTGTCCAAAAATGATGCAAAAAAATTAATCCATGCTTTTGTCACTTCTAGGTTAGACTACTGCAATGCTCTACTTTCCGGCTACCCGGATAAAGCACTAAATAAACTTCAGTTGGTGCTAAATACGGCTGCTAGAATCCTGACTAGAACCAGAAAATGTGATCATATTACTCCAGTGCTAGCCTCTCTACACTGGCTTCCTGTCAAAGCAAGGGCTGATTTCAAGGTTTTACTGCTAACCTACAAAGCATTACATGGGGTTGCTCCTACCTATCTCTCTGATTTGGTCCTGCCGTACATACCTACACGTACGCTACGGTCACAAGACGCAGGCCTCCTAATTGTCCCTAGAATTTCTAAGCAAACAGCTGGAGGCAGGGCTTTCTCCTATAGAGCTCCATTTTTATGGAACGGTCTGCCTACCCATGTCAGAGACGCAAACTCGGTCTCAACCTTTAAGTCCTTACTGAAGACTTATCTCTTCAGTGGGTCATATGATTGAGTGTAGTCTGGCCCAGGAGTGGGAAGGTGAACGGAAAGGCTCTGGAGCAACGAACCGCCCTTGCTGTCTCTTCCTGGCCGGTTCCCTCTTTCCACTGGGATTCTCTGCCTCTAACCCTATTACAGGGGCTGAGTCACTGGCTTACTGGGGCTCTCTCATGCCGTCCCTGGAAGGGGTGCGTCACCTGAGTGGGTTGATTCACTGATGTGGTCATCCTGTCTGGGTTGGCGCCCCCCCCCCTTGGGTTGTGCCATGGCGGAGATCTTTGTGGGCTATACTCAGACTTGTCTCAGGATGGTAAGTTGGTGGTTGAAGATATCCCTCTAGTGGTGTGGGGGCTGTGCTTTGGCAAAGTGGGTGGGGTTATATCCTTCCTGTTTGGCCCTGTCTGGAGGTGTCCTCGGATGGGGCCACAGTGTCTCCTGACCCCTCCTGTCTCAGCCTCCAGTATTTATGCTGCAGTAGTTAATGTGTCGGGGGGCTAGGGTCAGTTTGTTATATCTGGAGTACCTCTCCTGTCCTATTCGGTGTCCTGTGTGAATCTAAGTGTGCGTTCTCTAATTCTCTCTTTCTCTCTCTCTCTCTCGGAGGACCTGAGCCCTAGGACCATGCCCCAGGACTACCTGACATGATGACTCCTTGCTGTCCCCAGTCCACCTGGCCGTGCTGCTGCTCCAGTTTCAACTGTTCTGCCTTATTATTATTCGACCATGCTGGTCATTTATGAACATTTGAACATCTTGGCCATGTTCTGTTATAATCTCCACCCGGCACAGCCAGAAGAGGACTGGCCACCCCACATAGCCTGGTTCCTCTCTAGGTTTCTTCCTAGGTTTTGGCCTTTCTAGGGAGTTTTTCCTAGCCACCGTGCTTCTACACCTGCATTGCTTGCTGTTTGGGGTTTTAGGCTGGGTTTCTGTACAGCACTTTGAGATATCAGCTGATGTATGAAGGGCTATATAAATAAATTTGATTTGATTTGATTTGATATTTCCCTCTGAAACCACATCAGGCCCCACCACCATGACATCCATCAGCCCCCACTACCATGACATCCACATCTATCAGCCCCCACCACCATGACATCCATCAGCCCACACCACCATGACATCCATCAGCCCCTCCACCATGACATCCATCAGCCCCCACCACCATGACATCCATCAGCCCTCACCACCATGACATCCATCAGCCCCCACCCCCATGACATCCATCATTCCCCACCGCCATGACATCCATCAGCCCCCACCACCATGACATCCATCAGCCCCCACCACCATGATATCCACATGCATCAGCCCCCACCACCATGATATCCATCAGCTGCAACCACCATGACATCCATCAGCCCCCAACACCATGACATCCATCATCTCCCACTACCATGACATCCACATCCATCAGCCCCCACCATCATGACATACATCAGCCCCCACCACCATGACATCCATCAGCCCCCACCACCATGACATCCATCAGCCCCCACCACCATGACATCCATCCGCCCCCACTACCATGACATCCACATCCATCAGCCCCCACCACCATGACATCCATCAGCCCCCACCACCATGCCATACATCAGCCCCCACTACCATGACATCCACATCCATCAGCCCCCACCACCATGACATTCATCAGCCCCCACCACCATGACATCCATCAGCCCCCACTACCATGACATCCATCAGCCCCCAACACCATGACATCCACATCCATCAGCCCCCAACACCATGACATCCACACCCATCAGCCCCCAACACCATGACATCCATCAGCCCCCACTACCATGACATCCACACCCATCAGCCCCCAACACCATGACATACATCAGCCTCCACTACCATGACATCCATCAGCCCCCACCACCATGACATCCACATCCCATCAGCCCCCAACACAATGACATCCACATCCACATCCCCACCACCATGACATCCATCAGCCCCCACCACCATGACATCCATCAGCCCCCACCACCATGACATCCATCAGCCCCCACCACCATGACATCCATCCGCCCCCACCACCATGACATCCATCAGCCCCCACCACCATGACATCCATCAGCCCCCACCACCATGACATCCATCAGCCCCCACCACCATGACATCCATCAGCCCCCACTACCATGACATCCACACCCATCAGCCCCCACCACCATGACATCCACATCCCCCACCACCATGACATCCATCAGCCCCCACTACCATGACATCCATCAGCCCCCACTACCATGACATCCATCAGCCCCCACCACCATGACATCCATCCGCCCCCACCACCATGACATCCACATCCATCCGCCCCCACCACCATGACATCCATCAGCCCCCACCACGTGACATCCATCAGCCCCCACCACCGTGACATCCATCAGCCCCCACCACCATGACATCCATCAGGACAATAGAAGATGACATAAAGCAGACGGACTGAGTTTGGCCAGATTGGTCTGGTATCTACTTGTCAGTGGAGATGGATGGGGACGTGAGGACTGTAAATAGGTTACACTGATTACCATCCCAAGTCTCTGTGGCCTAGACCACTGCTGGGAGGGAGGCAGAGACTGTCAGAGCTGACAGAAAACAGACCCAGGAAATGTTCTCAGCAGCAGGAGAGCGTCACCGCACCGCTGGGTAAAGACGTCTAATCCAGACTTGATTTGTGATTGTAATATGGGTTGAAATGAGACAGAATATGGGGGAAATGAGACGGAAATATTTAGGATGTGGGGGGAAATTTTATGTGTAACGTGATTATGTTGATTGATAAGTTAAATATTGTACACAATAGACTACAAACACACAAACCGTATTGGAGTCACTTTTCCGTCAGCTAACAATGTCATTTTACTGACGCTACCTTGACGTCCATGACTCTAGGAACAAACAGACTCAAGTATTTAACAACTCTAGATAGTCCTTTTCTAGCAAGACAATGGAAGTCAGAACAACTAGACTAGAGAATAGAGAACGTTGTCCTCTAGAGAACAATTTCTTCTAAGGACAGGCTGAAAATCTGTTCTCTTGTACATCAAATCTTAAATGATTTAAAAGAAGAACTGTTGCGAGGGACCCGTACGGAGGTTCCACGGATGCAAAAACACACATTTTCTGTATCTAATCTTTCTGTATGTAAAACACCCACATAAACCCACTCACAACTGCATTTCACACAGAGATCCCGCTCGACAACCAAACTACAATCCCCATGTCAACACACATGCACCCTGCCTGTCCGTCTGTACAGTGTCCATCAGCTCCGGTTAGAAGTTGCCGTCGACACAGATCTAGGATCAACTTATCGTCCCCATATCCTATTGTTAACCATTGTTCAGGGACATGAACAACCAACTTTAAGTTAGTGTATTATAGAACCCATTCCGTTCTCCTCCTACCTTTCACTCGCAGGTAGAAGAGGAGTGTTAACAGCATCCCTCCTTTATCTGGCGGCAGCAGAGTCACCTGCTCCCTCTGTTTACAGTCATGTAGACAGAGGGCTCTTATGATAGCATTCTCTCTTCCCTCCTTACCTTCTATTCCTCCTCCCTCATCCCCCTCCCTCCTTCCCCTCTATCCTCATCCCCACTCCCTCCCTCATCCCCATCCCTCCTCCTTCCCCACTCCCTCCCTCATCCCCACTCCCTCCCTCCTTTATCTGGCGGCAGCAGAGTCACCCGCTCCCTCTGTTTACAGTCATGTAGACAGAGGGCTCTTATGATAGCATTCTCTCTTCCCTCCCCTTCTATTCCTCCTCCCTCATCCCCCTCCCTCCTTCCCCTGCCTCATCCCCACTCCCTCCCTCCTTCCCCACTCTATCCCTCATCCCCACTCCCTCCCTCATCCCCACTCCCTCCCTCATCCCCCTCCTCCCTCATCCCCCTCCCTCCTTCCCCTCTATCCCTCATCCCCACTCCCTCCCTCATCCCCACTCCCTCCCTCATCCCCACTCCCTCCCTCATCCCCACTCCCTCCCTCCTTCCCCACTCCCTCGAGGCTGCTACTCAGCAGCAGTCTCTTGTCTCTCTCTTTCTCCCTCCGTCTGTCCCTCCCTCCCTCCACACACACATACAGCACCAGCTTCCTCCTCCGCACTCCAGGCATGCCCAATAGTAGCCCAGTACTTCCCTACTACCTAGTCTTTGGATATGATGTCTAAAACGTAACACTGTATAAAACAGTCCTAATGAGCAGCTCTCATTCCCTTTGGATTTAGCCAGCTGTTTTATTTAAGCTAATCGGTACATAACTGAGAATATCAAATGGGGCTTTCCATAGAGGAGCCACCACAGTGATACAGTCTAGAGGTCTTTCCATTCCCAAATGTATCCATGGCTTTCCCACTCAACCCGATATGCATAAATATATTTTCAAACAAATGAATAAAGAGAGAGAGAAAGAAACCTCCTACTAGGAGCTGCCATCGCAATCAATAAATGAGTGATATATATACAAAAACAAAAATATAAACGCAACATGCAACAATTTCAAAGATTTTACTGAGTTACAGTTTACATAAGGAAATCAGTCAATTGAATTACATTCATTAGGTCCTAATCTATAGATTTCACATGACTGGGAATACAGATACACATCTGTTGGTCACAGATGCAATTTAAAAAGTCAGGGTGTGGATCAGAAAACCAGTCCATATCTGGTGTGACCACTATCTGCCTCATGCAGTGCGAAACTTCTCCTTTGCATAGAGTTGATCAGGCTGTGGAATGTTGTCCAACTCCTCTTCAATGGCTGTGCGAAGTCGCTGTATATTGTCGGGAACTGGAACATGCTGTCGTACACGTCGATCCAGAGCATTCCAAACATGCTGAATGTGTGACATGTCTGGTGAGTATGCAGGCCATGGAATAACTGGGACATTTTCAGCTTCCAACAATTGTGTACAAATCCTTGCGACATGGGGCTGTGCATTATTATGTTGAAACATGAAGTGATGGCGGTGGATGAAAGGCTCTTTCAATGGGCCTCAGGATCTCTGCATTCAAATTTCCATGGATAAAATTAAAATGTGTTCATTGTCTGTAACTTATGCCTGACCATACCATAACCCAACTGCCACCATGGGGCACTCTGTTCACAACATTAACATCAGCAAACCCGCACAACGCCATACGTCTGTCATCTGCCCGGGACAGTTGAAACCGGGATTCATCTGTGAAGAGCACACTTAGTCACTGGCACTTTTCAAGGAAGTCAGGAACCAATATACATAGTCAGTTAGGAAAGCAAAGGCTAGCTTTTTCAAACAGAAATTTGCATCCTATAGCACTGATTCCAAAACGTTTTGGGACACTGTAAAAACTGTCAACACCAATAAATCTACAATAATCGTCTGGCCATGTTTCCACCTGGCTACCCCTACCCCGGCCAACAGCTCTGCACCCCCCACAGAAACTTGTCCAAGCCCCACACCCGCTTCTCCTTCACCAAAACCCAGACAGCTGACGTTCGTAAAGAGCTGCAAAATCGGGATCCATACAAATCAGCTGGGCTAGACAATCTGGACCCTCTCTTCCTAAAATTATCCTCCAAAATTGTTGCAACCCCTATCTAACCCCTATACCTGTTACTAGCCTGTTCACCCTCTATTTTGTATCATCTGAGATCCCTAAAGATTGGAAAGCTGCCGTGGTCATCCCCCTCTTCAAAGGGGGAGACACTCTAGACCCAAACTGCTATAGACATATATCCATCCTGCCCTGCCTTTCTGAAATCTTCGAAAGCCAAGTTAACAAACAGATCACCGACCATTTTGAATCCCACCGTACCTTCTCCACTATGCAATCTGGTTTCTGAGCTGGTCATGGGTGCACCTCAGCCACGCTCAATGTCCTAAATGATATCATAACCGCCATCAATAAAAGACAGTACTGTGCAGCAGTCTTCATCAACCTGGCCAAGGCTTTCGACTCTGTCAATCACCACATTCTTATCGGCAGACTCAATAGCCTTGGATTCTCAAATGACTGCCTCGCCTGGTTCTCCAACTACTTCTCTGATAGAGTTCGGTGTGTCAAATCGGAGGACCTGTTGTCCCGGACCTCTGGCAGTCTCTATGTGGGTACCACAGGGTTCAATTCTCAGGCCGACTCTTTTCTCTGTATATATCAATGATGTCGCTCTTGCTGCTGGTGATTCTCTGATCCACCCCTATGCAGACGACACCATTCCGTAAACATCTGGCCCTTCTTTGAACACTGTGTTAACAAACCTCCAAACAAGCTTCAATGCCATACAACACTCCTTCCATGGCCTCCAACTGCTTTTAAATGCTAGTAAAACTAAATGCATGCTCTTCAACCGATTGCTTCCCACACCTGCCCGCCCCACTAGCATCACTACTCTGGATGGACAACTACAAATACCTACTGTAGGTATCTGGTTAGACTGTAAACTCTCCTTCCAGACTCACATTAAACATCTCCAATCCAAAATAAAATCTAGAATCAGCTTCCTATTTCGCAACAAAGCATCCTTCACGCATGCTGCCAAACATACCCTCATAAAACTGACTATCCTACCAATCTTTGACTTCGGCGATGTCATTTACAAAATAGCCTCCAGCACTCTACTCAGCAAATTGGATGTAGTCTATCACAGTGCCATCCGTTTTGTCACCAAAGCCCCATATACTACCTACTACTGCGACCTGTATGCTCTCGTTGGCTGGCCCCTGCTACATATTCGTCGCCAAACCCACTGGCTCCAGGTCATCTATAAGTCTTTGCTAGGTAAAGCCCCGCCTTTGCTCACTGGTCGCCATAGCAGCACCCACCCATAGCACGCGCTCCAGCAGGTATATTTCACTGGTCATCCCCAAAGCCAACACCTCCTTTGGCTGCCGTTCCTTCCAGTTCTCTGCTGCCAATGACTGGAACGAAATGCAAAAATCACTAAAGCTGGAGACTTATATCTCCCTCTCTAACTTTAAGCATCAGCTGTCAGAGCAGCATACCAAACACTGTACCTGTACACAGCCCATCTGTAAATAGCACACCCAACTACCTCATCCCCATACTGTTATTTATTGTTTTGCTCTTTTGCACATAGTATCTCTACTTGGACATCATCATCCTCACATCTATCACTCGTGTTAATGCTAAATTGTAATGATTAATTAATTATTTCACCTCTATGGCCTATTTATTGCCTTATCTCCCTAATCTTACTACATTGGCACACACTGTACATGTACTTTTCTTATTGTGTTATTGACTGTACGTTTGTTTATCCCATGTATTGTTGTTTTTGTCACACTGCTTTGCTTTATCTTGGCCAGGTCACAGTTGTAAATGAGAACTTGTTCTCGACTGGTTACCTGGTTAAATAAAGGTGAAATAAAAATAATTAAAAAATGATACACAATAATGATAATAATGACATACAATTATTATAATGATGATAAAACAAATGATAACTAATATGAAAATAAATACAAAATACATCAAAGCGGAATAGTGAGATGCACACAGTCCATTTGACCGCGCCAACGTTCCCCTCATCTTTGTCCACTACATAAACTTGTCCCTGAGAACATTCCCCTTTGTCGGCTTCTTTTCACTACACTCTTTCTCCTCTAACTTTCCTTTTTTTTCAATGAAAAGGGCCTCCATCTTTGCAAAAAAACATGGTCTAGGTCAAGGAACCAATATACACAAGGTACACAATGTACATTAATAGAGGACAGGTCCAATTGGGTCGAATCGCTATATCAATTTTAATTGCATGTTAAATTCAGGCTGTAAAACAACAAAATGTGGAATAAGTCAAGGAGTATGAATACTCTCTGAAAGCACTGTATATCAGACCTGACCTAGATCCGAGACAAGAGTCAGAATTTAGAACCCTGACCTGCTCAGGTCCTCTGTCGGAGCTCGGAAATTCAGGTCTGTTGGACACGTGAAGACCTCTATCACCAGGGTGAAGTTACCCAACTCAACCACACGATGGCAGAACTAGCTGTGGGTTTGGCACGTCACCATCATTTGCACTGAATACATTTCCACCTAAATATAAACATCAGTGTCTATTTTTAGACTAGGTGCTGAGCTTCTGAGGCTCGGAGCAGAGTGGAGGAGGCGGAGGTGCCTTATGGTGTCAATGACCTGTGCGGTGGTAGTTTTGTTCTGGACTGCTAATACCTGTGGGTGTGTACTGCTAATAGCTTTAAACCTACTGTACACTCTCACATATTATTATATATAAGAAAGGATTAAAACAAGCCTAACATAAACACACACACAGAGTTGCTAAAAGTTCATGCCGAAGATAAGCAGTTAATGAAACACCATAAATTCAGCTTCTGGATGGATACTTGCTGCTACATTCTGACTGATCTAACTCCCAGGCAAGTCTTACTGAGATTTCCCTCCAACAGTGAACCTGCTAATGTTGCAACACTGGGGAGGTTGTGCAAGCATTTCCCACATTCCTTCACAGTGAGAGTATAGCGTCTCCCTGGACACAGGCTTTATTAGAGCAGGACAGAGGCGGATTGGAACCACAAATCTGCATTTCTAACATCCCACCGGCCCATTGGTTTTTCCATCAAGGCCACCACACCGGCCCATTGGTTTTTCCATCAAGGCCACCACACCGGCCCATTGGTTTTTCCATCAAGGCCACCTCACCGGCCCATTGGGTTTTTCCATCAAGGCCACTACACCGGCCCATTGGTTTTTCCTTGAGGCCCCATACTAGCCAAACAATGGTTCTTCTATAGAAAAACAACAATTCAGACAGGCCAACTGGGCTGAAGATGGACCAGCCCATCTGGCATTTGCCTGAACTGCCTTATGGCCAGTTTGTCTCTTGAGCAGGGCTAAGGCTGGTCACTTCATCAGCCAGCCTACTGCTGAAGGAGACCTAATTACCTCACTACCATAGTCCTATATACCTCATTACCACAGCCCTATATACCTCTTTACCACAGCCCTATAGCCCTCATTACCACAGCTCTATAGCCCTCATTACCACAGCACTATATACCTCATTACCACAGCCCTATAGTGCTCATTACCACAGCCCTATAGCCCTCATTACCACAGCCCTATAGCCCTCATTACCACAGCCCTATAGCCCTCATTACCACACCTATAGCCCTCATTACCACAGCCCCTCATTACCACAGCCCTATATACCTCATTACCACAGCCCTATATACCTCATTACCACAGCCCTATAGCCCTCATTACCACAGCACTATATACCTCATTACCACAGCCCTATATACCTCATTACCACACCTATAGCCCTCATTACCACAGCCCTATAGCCCTCATTACCACAGCCCTATATACCTCATTACCACAGCCCTATAGCCCTCATTACCACAGCCCTATAGCCCTCATTACCACAGCCCTATAGTGCTCATTACCACAGCCATATAGACCTCATTAAACAGTCCAATACTAATATAAATCTGAATCTTCCCTTGACACCTTTATTTATTATTATTTAGGGAAGTAATCCTAGATTTGCAGCTACGAAGTTAGGACCAGATTTGCAGTTAAAGACACACTCCTGTTAGCCCTGCACGATATAGGCAAAAAAAATCTAAATATAATTTTTTTACCAAATATTGCGATTTCACTCACAATATAGATCAGAACACTTGGGTGAACTGTTGGAATCCTAGAAATCGTATGATTTATATTAAGCAATGTGGAGAGCAGCATCGTTCTTGTTTGGAACAACCTGCTGACTGCATTTGACCTAACAGAACAGCATGCAAACTTCTAGTAAATCTAGCAGCGGGGAGGAGGAACTGTACTGCTTGAGTTACAGGGGGCGGAGCAGTGTGTGTGGAGACGTAGCCTAGCTAGCGCTATAGCTCTGTAGCTTTGCGATCACCCGCCCACTGGACACGTAGCCTAGCTAGCGCTATAGCTCCGTAGCTTTACGATCACCCGCCCACTGGAGATGTAGCCTAGCTAGCGCTATAGCTCCGTAGCTTTACGATCACCCGCCCACTGGAGACGTAGCCTAGCTAGCGCTATATCCCTGTAGCGCCCACTTACGATCATCCACCCACTGGAGACGTAGCCTAGCTAGCGCTATATCCCTGTAGCTTTACGATCACCCGCCCACTGGAGACGTAGCCTAGCTAGCGCTATAGCCCTGTAGCTTTACGATCACCCACCCACTGGAGACGTAGCCTAGCTAGCGCTATATCCCTGTAGCTTTACGATCACCCGCCCACTGGAGACGTAGCCTAGCTAGCGCTATAGCCCTGTAGCTTTACGATCACCCGCCCACTGGAGACGTAGCCTAGCTAGCACTATAGCCCCATAGCGTTGCGATCACCCGCCCACTGGAGATGTAGCCTAGCTAGCGCTATAGCTCCATTGTTGCTATTGAGCAACAATGGACAACTAAGTAGTTTGTCCAGTGGGAGCATTAACCAGGGGGTGAGAAAGGCCTTTGTGGATTAGCTGCGCTGAACAGATGTGCCTCGGGGGCGAACGCCATTCACCAGAGGTCCAATATGAGAGAGAAACACACAATGTAGCAAACCACCTGGCGTGAACCGCTCTAAATCCTGTCCCATCAGCCCCGGATAGGGGGTTAGCCCAGGCCTCATCCACAACATATGGGTCAGATACATAATTGAAGACATAAAACGATACTAAGGATAGTGGTGTGTGAAGTGAACTGCAGTCAAGCCAGATGAGGCTTTGAGGGGCTGAGACTAAAGGAGGGCATGTGATAGGTTGTTAGGCTGTGGGGGGTTTTCTGGGGCATGGTCGTTCCACTCTCAGTTCTATTCAGATTAGTGATCCCCTAGGCACCACCAGTCCTGAAGTCTTGCAAGCATCCTGACAGTTTGCGACAGGGCCTGAGCTATTTTTGTGCCTATCGGTTTTCTGTGTGTGTGCTCGCTCGTGCGTGCATGCCTCTCTCTCTCTCTTTCTTTCTCTCTCTCTCTCTCTCTCTCTCTCTCCTCATCTCACCCTCTCTCTCCTCATCACCCCCTCTCTTTCCCTGTCCCATCTATATCTCACTTTTAGTTGTTGCATCAGCCAATCGATAGACAGCAAGCCTCCATAATCTCTGCATCCGAGGTTTCTGTTGCAGGACACTGCTGAGATGTGAGGGTGAGGAGAGAGAGGAGGCTTATAGATGAAGCTGAATCCATAAGTCCCGCAATGACAGAACACAGCAGGGCATCTCTCTCACTCTCCACCTGACCTCCACTTGGCTGGGTCCTATTCATTAGGGAACATTGTAGATAAACATTTTGCAAACAAAAAAAAGTAGTCCTTCCCTGTTTGAGTTTGTTTTCTTCCATTTCGAGCCTAATGAATACAACCCTGGTTGGTCCCCCAGTAAGACAAAAGGAGGAATCTGGGCATTCCTGTTATATATTATGGAGAGCGACGACAGCGTATTGAAATGGGACGATGACCCAATCGATAGATTGAAGCTTCGGGATGCGTAGGACTGCTGTCATACTTACTGTTGCTGTATCCGTTATCCAGTTAGACTCTTTGATCAAACGAAACCCGGAAAATCATTGATCATGATGTAAAAGGTGTCGTCTTTCCACGTCAAACTGACTGCAACTGACAATAGTACAGTAGCTCACTGTATACTCATAGAACTCAAAAGGGTTCTTTGGCTGTCCCCATTGGAGAACCCTTTGAAGAACCTTTTTTGGTTCTAGGTAGAACCCTTTTGGGTTCCACGTAGAACCCTTTCCACAGAGGGTTCTACCTGGAACCAAAAAGGGTTCTACCTGGAACCAAAAAGGGTTCTCCTATGGGAACAGCTGAAGAACCCCTTTGGAACCCTTTTGCTAATGGTGTATAGTAAACTGGTGACTTCAAAGGTCGGGGTGTGTGAGTTGATAGTTACAAGGAAACATTATCTTTATGATCTGATATGGAGTGTCTGAATGTAACATTCAGTTCAGGAGACAGGTGAACATGACAGTCAGTTCTGGAGACAGGTGAATATGACAGTCAGTTCTGGAGACAGGTGAACATGACAGTCAGTTCTGGAGACAGGTGAATATGACAGTCAGTTCAGGAGACAGGTGAACATGACAGTCAGTTCTGGAGACAGGTGAATATGACAGTCAGTTCAGGAGACAGGTGACAGGGAGCCTGAACAGAACTGAACAGAAAACACAGCCATTTTCTCATGTGACGAAGCCCTGGGACACAATATAACCGTTTTGGCAGAGGAGGTCAACTACTTTACAATTCAAATGAACGAGACAGAGATATCCAGTGTCCCACCATGTTTTAGAAAGCAAGCTACTGCTGCCATCTTCTGAGGACATGTACTTCTTCTCTCTGACCCAGAATGTGTCGACTCCCCACCAAGCAGCCATGTTGAGAACTGGAGGCATCTCCCAGCCAAAATCCTTCCCTCCATCTTGTGCACTTCTTCAAATTAAAATGATGGATAGACGGTGTGAGAGCGTTAAAAAGTCGTCCAACCAGCAAGTCTTTTGCTGCCAGTTAGTTTATTGCCCTCCTAAATCCCATCCTCCCTGCAGTCAAAATATCCCCACTAAAAAGGTCCAACCGAAAACGATTTTTCCACAGTGCCCAGTGACTACATCACAGAGATAAAATGAATACAGGAGTGGCTGAAGGAAAACTAGGAATTAAAAGGAAGAGGTGTGTGAAACACGTTTCAAATGACCAATCAGATCGGAAACATATATATCGTGAAAAAATCTGATGTGATTGGTCAAAGACCAATTAGTGGAAGAAAGATTAGAATTGGGCTGTCTGTGTAAACATAGCCTAATAGGCTGTAAGCAGTGAGGATCCTCGATTAAAGTCTTTCTAGGCTCCGAGAGGGAGAGAGAAAGACAGAACGACAGAGATGGGCCGTTCTCATTAGAAGGTAATGATGCGGGGGTGTTCGCTGCAGGCCTGTACATGGCACTACGTAATGGATGGGAAAACCTTTGAGGCACAAAACGAGGTACATGGGAGAGAGATGGATGGCTAGGCATGGGAAAACATCTCAGAGAACAGCCTTCCCTTACCAAGCGATTTGCTAAATTCCCGAGAGCAGTGTCGCATCATCGAGTGAGCTAGTGGTGTTGTTAGCATTTAGCGTCACAATTAGCAAGGCGTGGTAAACGATGTGCTCTCGTAACCCATTTGGCTTAAGGTAAAAATGAGTGTGTGAAACAGGGTCAGACAGCTCACATGTGCACATGTAATGACATTACAGCCAAGAGAGCAGCCATCTGAGCTTCATGCATCATCATCATCATCACCTAGCAACGCTTCACACACACTGCGGCAGCCATGGTTTTATGGACTATGTCCTGGTTGTTGCATAGATGCACACACACACGCTGTGACACACTGACTCAGTCTCCGGGGGGATCGGTTTCATCTGCATGTCAACTGAATCATCCAAGCCATTATAGATTAATGTCAACAGCAGTCTATTGAGTGGCAAGGAGTGTGTGTTGTGTGTGGCTTGATAAATATGAGCAATAATAACTATAAAATAAATCATTAAAATATTGAGCTATATTGTAAAACGTTATATTGTTTTATAATAACACTAATTGCTCAGAGAAAGAGATTTTGTTAAACAAGTATATTTTTGTAAAGGTAGGGGTAGGGGTCAATATTCACACCCCTAAATATTCTTATAAAGTAGTCAAAAAATTAGTATTTGGTCCCATATTCCTAGCACGTAATGACTACATCAAGCGTGTGACTCCACAAACTTGTTGGTTGCATTTGCAGTTAGTTTTGGTTGTGTTATTTTGTGATTATTTTGTGCCCAATAGAAATGAATGGTAAATAATGTGTTGTGTCATTTTGGAGTCACTTTTATTATAAATAAGAATAAAAAATGTTTATAAACACTTCTACATTAATGTGGATGCTACCATGATTACGGATAATCCTGAATAGAATGTGTATATTGATTAGATAAATGTAGAGTCAAAAGGTCATACCCCCAAGACATTCCTATTTTGTTTTGCATATAATATAGCTCAGTATTTTTATTAATTAATTTTTATTACTTATTTTATACAGTCATTAATGCTCAACTTAATCAAGGATCATTTCGGACCCCACAGTATATGTACAGTAGCCAATGTGTCACGACTTCCGCCGAAGTCAGGTCCTCTCCTTGTTCGGGCGGCGCTCGGAGGTCGGCGTCGCCAATCTTCTAGCCATCATCGATCCACTTTTAATTTTCCATGTGTTTTGTCCACACCTGGTTTCAATTCCCTAAATTACTTATTGTGTATTTAACCCTCTGTTCCTCCCATGTCTTTGTGTAGGATTGTTTATTGTAGTGCTTGTGCACGTTCCCCGTGAGCGCACGACGGGTTATTTTTGTGCCCATTTATCTTGTTGTTCTGGATGCCGTTGGTTTTGCTTAATAAATCTCCGGGTATCACCCAGTTCTGCTCTCCTGCGCCTGACTTCTCTGCCGCCAATTACGCACCTCGCTACAGAATGTGAATCTGACCTTGGTGAAGTCCTATTCCTCAGACAACACAGCAAAGATAATTTGATGGAGAGGTATTAATTTACATGAATATATTCATTCATATGAGTCACAGTTGTTCTAGATCCGTGTGTATTCTGTATAGGGGCGGTATGTAACCCAGAGGTTAGAGTGTTGGGCCGGTAACAAATTTAAAAAATAGAAAAAATTAAAAAGACAGGAATATGATGTGTTTGTTCACTGTATAGTTTTCAGTGAAGACTTGCCTATGCTCACATAGGTGTTTGCGGGTCTGTAACAAGCTATGCATTACAATTCATTTGTTAGCCTACATTATGCAGATACTAAAATAATTTCCTATTATCATAGGCATAGACGTGTGGAAAAATTGACTTCCCTTTGTTCTTATCTGTGTCTGTTCAACTGTATTGTCTACCTCAGGTATTCCCAAACTGGGGTATGCGTACCCCAACACACATTTTTTTATTTAAAATAAATTATTTTTATTTTTATTTTTTTCCTTCACATTTTTAAACAGTCCATTTCGATTTTCCAACAGGGCTTTACATTTGGGTGAGTTTTTTTTGCCCTCGCTTGACTAGCCTTGTTTCACTGCCCAAAATGTTTATTAAACCCTCTAGTGTTCAGCAAAATAACAACACAATGTCAATACAGGTAGTCTAGTCAAATAATTAACATCCAATCACATTAACCGTTACTCTATCGCGAGAATTCCACTAACGGGCTGTATGTAGCCAAACATAGCTGCTGCTCATTCCGTTTGCTCGAAAATGTATTAATGGTTAAAAAAAAGTACGGCCTGCATCCATAGAGACACATATCAGTCCTACTGGTAGTACTACTACTACCGGCAGTACTACACCTGCACCTGTCAACGACACAAGTTGTTCTGCTTCCATAGAGACACATATCAGCCCTACTGGTAGTACTGCTACTACCGGCAGTACTACACCTGCACCTGTCAACGACACAAGTTGTTCTGCATCCATAGAGACTCATACCAGCTCTACTGGTAGTACTGCTACCACCAGCAGTACTACACCTGCACGTGTCAACGACACAAGTTGTTCTGCATCCATAGAGACACATACCAGCTCTACTGGTAGTACTGCTACCACCAGCAGTACTACACCTGCACGTGTCAACGACACAAGTTGTTCTGCATCCATAGAGACACATACCAGCTCTACTGGTAGTACTGCTACCACCAGCAGTACTACACCTGCACCTGTCAACGACACAAGTTGTTTTGCTTCCACGAGCACATCCAATGCTAGCATCAGTAATTCTACATTTGTTGGTAGCCCAGCTAGCATGGACACTGACAGTTGTGAATCTGATGCAGTCGAAGAGCTACTGCCCCCTTACCCGGGAAAGCACCAAGCTACTGCCCCCTTACCCGGGAAAGCACCAAGCTACTGCCCCCTTACCCGGGAAAGCACCAAGCTACTGCCCCTTACCAGGGAAAGCACCAAGCTACTGCCCCCTTACCAGGGAAAGCACCAAGCTACTGCCCCCTTACCCGGAAAGCACCAAGCTACTGCCCCCTTACCAGGGAAAGCATCAAGCTACTGCCCCCTTACCCGGGAAAGCACCAAGCTACTGCCCCCTTACCAGGGAAAGCACCAAGCTACTGCCCCCTTACCCGGGAAAGCACCAAGCTACTGCCCCCTTACCCGGGAAAGCACCAAGCTACTGCCCCCTTACCAGGGAAAGCACCAAGCTACTGCCCCCTTACCCGGGAAAGCCCAAGCTACTGCCCCCTTACCTGGGAAAGCACCAAGCTACTGCCCCCTTACCCGGAAAGCCCCAAGCTACTGCCCCCTTACCCGGGAAAGGCCCCAAGCTACTGCCCCCTTACCCGGGAAAGCACCAAGCTACTGCCCCCTTACCAGGGAAAGCACCAAGCTAATGCCCCCTTACCCGGGAAAGCGTTGAACAACAGACAGGGACATTGGACCATCGAAGAGGCGCAAATATGATAAGAACTACATTGATTTGGGGTTCACTTATATTGTGAGTAGTGCCTTTCCTCAGCCACACTGTGTTATATGTTCAACAGTACTATCTCACAACTCGATGAAACTTTAACTCTTGTGCAGACATTTAGAAACAAAACATGCCAATTTGAAAAATAAGCCACAGGAGTTTTTTGAGAGAGAATTAAGATGACTTTCAAGTAGTAAGACATATATAAAAGCAACAGATACCATTCATAAGAAGGGGCTAGAAGCGTCTTATATGGTGACCTACCGAGTGGCTAGAACAGGCAAGCCCCATACTATTGAGGAGGACTTAATTCTTCCTGCTGCCGCGATTATGGCTGGGACAACGCTGGGGGAAAAGGCCAAAAAAAACTATACAGACAATGACTTCATCAAACAACACTGTTTCACAACGCATCAGTGACATGGCAGGACATGTTTTGAAACAATTACTGCTTCACATACAAGCCAGTGAACTCTATGCGTTACAGCTGGATGAGTCAGACGTGGTGGGCCTGGCACAGCTCCTAGTATATGTCCGTTACGTTTATGGGGGGGTCAATTAAGGAAGACATCCTCTTCTGCAAATCACTGGAAACCAGGATAACAGGAGATTATATTTTTAAAGTACTGGACAGCTTTGTGATAAATGGACTTTGGTCAAGATGTGTTGGTATCTGTACTGATGGCGCAAAAGTCATGATAGGGGACATAGTGGAGTGGTAACGCGCGTGCCAGCATTTGCTCCCGACGCTACTAAGAGGCTCTTGCTGTCAAGGGAATGCCTGACAGATTGAAAGACGTTTTGGACACTACAGTGAAAATGGTTAAGTTTGTTAAAGCACGGCCTCTGAACTGTTGGGTATTTTCTGCACTATGCAATGATATGGGCAGTGACCAAGTAACGCTTTTACAACATACAGAAGTGCGCTAGTTATCAAGGGGCAAAGTATTGACACATTTTTTAAAATTGAGAGACAAGCTTAAAGTTTTCTTTACTGAGCATATTTTTCACTTGTCTGACCGCTTGCATGATGACGAGTTTCTCACACGACTGGCCTATCTGGGTGATGTTTTTTCTCGCCTGAATGATCTGAATCTAAGGATTACAGGGACTCTCTGCAACTATATTTAATGTGTGGGACAAAATTGAGGCTATGATTAAGAAGTTGGAGATCTTCTCTGTCAGCATTAACAAGGACAACACACAGGTCTTTCCATCATTGTCTGATTTTTTTGTGTGCAAATGAACTCAAGCTTACAGACCATATCAAATGTAATATAGAGAAGCACCTGAGTGAGTTGGGTGCGCAATTACACAGGTACTTTTCCGAAACGGATGACACAAACAACTGGATTCATTATCCCTTTCATGCCCTGCCTCCAGTCCACTTACCGATTATTTGAACAAGACAGCCTCATCAAAATTGCAACAAGCGGTTCTGTGAAAATTTAATTTAATCCGAAGCCACTGACAGATTTCTGGATTTGGCTGTGCTCAGCGTATCCTGCCTTAGCAAATCTCGCTGTTAAGACACTGATGCTCTTTGCAACCACGTACCTATGTGAGAGTGGATTCTCAGCCCTCACTAGCATGTAAACTAAATACAGGCACAGACTGTGTGTGGAAAATGATTTAAGTCTGAGACTCTCTCCAATACAACCCAACATTGCAGAGCATCCTTTCAAGCACAGCCTTCTCATTAACCTGTGGTGAGTTTTTCACTATTTTCAATGAACAAATAAGGTTTTATTTTATATGTAAGATGGTTAAATAAAGAGAAAAATGAGTGATTATTATTATATTATTATTTGTTCCCTGGTCCTATAAGAGCTCTTTGTCTCTTCCCATGAGCCGGGTTGTGACAAAAACTCACACTCATTCTTATGTTTAATAAATGTATCATATAGTGTGTGTGTGGCAGGCTTACAATGATCGCAAAAAACAACATTTGAGAGTGTGCTGACCCTGGTGCTAGACGGGGTACACAGCTGGAGGTTGAATGTTTGAAGGGGTACGGGACTATAAAAAGTTTAGGAACCACCGGTCTACCTCAACACTTCAAACAAAGGTACGTGACAAAAATACGTGAGCGCCAAGAATCCAACATGGACTTTGCGTTGTGCTAATTTCCCTTTCGTCTCCAAGCGAAACAAGACAGCTCATGTGCATAACGTGAAGGATGTTTCCAACATGTCAAAGTAAGACAAGCATGTTTCTGATTTGATTTTGATTAAGAATCATCTGGTATTAGGAGTGATGTCCGATGACAAAGAAAGGAAGGCATTTGTCAGACAGATTTACTTTATTTTCACACGTGAGCACATTGGCATCCACAAACGGTCATTCTGGTCTGTGTAAGAGAGGACAGTGTAATAACAAGCTGCATAGTACCACTGACATAACGACTGACAGACTAACCCTGTTAGTTTATTTGTTAGCCTCTCTACTACAGCTGCATAGTACCACTGACATAACGACTGACAGAATAACCCTGTTAGTTTAGTTGTTAGCCTCTCTACTACAGCTGCATAGTACCACTGACATAACGACTGACAGACTAACCCTGTTAGTTTAGTTGTTAGCCTCTCTACCACAGCTGCATAGTACCACTAACATAACGACTGACAGACTAACCCTGTTAGTTTATTTGTTAACCTCTCTACTACAGCTGCATAGTACCACTGACAGAAATATTGATAGACTAACAGCTTGATTAACATGGCTTTTATCTAACTTGACTAGAGTTAGGCTTGAGGCTTGTCTTTTACCCTGTAGATGGGACTTGGACATAAGCTATGGGCTATACTATCCAAGCTATGGGCTATACTATCCAAGCTATGGGCTATACTATCCAAGCTATGGGCTATACTATCCAAGCTACGGGCTATACTATCCAAGCTACGGGCTATACTATCCAAGCTATGGGCTATACTATCCAAGCTATGGGCTATACTAACCAAGCTACGGGCTATACTAACCAAGCTATGGGCTATACTAACCAAGCTACGGGCTATACTAACCAAGCTACGGGCTATACTAACCAAGCTACAGGCTATACTAACCAAGCTACGCTAACAGTGGGAACTTCTTCTCTGGAGTGATAAATCACACTTCACCATCTGGCAGTCCGTCGGACAAATCTGGGTTTGAAGGATGCTAGGGGAACGCTACCTGTCCGAATGCATAGTGCCAACTGTAAAGTCTGGTGGAGGAGGAATAATGGTCTGGGGCTGTTTTTCATGGTTCGGGCTAGGCCCCTTAGTTCCAGTGAAGGGAAATCTTAATGCTACAGCATACACTCTAGACAAGTCTGTGCTTCCAACATTGTGGCAACAGTTTGCGGAAAGCACTTTCCTATTTCAGCATGACAATGCCCCCTGTGCATTGAGGCTGTTCTAGCAGCAAAGCGGAGAATATTAATGCCCTTGATTTTGGAATGAGATGTTTGACGAGCATGTTAAATATACTGTATATAACTATACTATACTGTTTACAATATATTACATGTTAACGTAGAGTGCCAACTGTATTAGTGGGTTTTTTATGCAAAGGGATATCTGAGCACATCTCTCAGAAAGAACATCTGACTGTATGACTATCTTTATAGGTGTGGGAGGAACTGCATGGGACGATATGGCCATTGCTAGATGCAGAAAGGCTCCTAGCTGACACAGAGCTAATGAGACTAAGGGGAAAGATGGCAACGTCTGTCTGTCTTCGTCTGTCTGGCACCTGCAGCTGGCAGCAGTTGGTCCTAACTGTTTATGAAGTCTGTTATGACATGCTACTGTATGTTTGTCATGATTAAAGGGATACTTTGGAACAGTGGTGTAAAGTAACTAAGTAAAAGTACTACTTCTGTCATTTTTGGGGTATTTGTACTTTACCATTTATATATTTTTTTGACAACTTTTACTTTTACTCCTAAGGAAAATATGTACTTTTTTTTCTCACATACATATTTCCTGACACCAAAAAGTAGCCGTTACATTTCGCATGCTCAGGCATGACAGCAATATGGTCAAATTCACACACCTATCAACACGTTGTCATCCCTACAGCCTCTGATCTGGCGGACTCACGAAACACAAATACTGCATTTGTAAATGATGTCTGAGTGTTGGAGAGTGCCCCTGGCTATCCGTAGAAATACAAATCAATGAAAAAGAAAGTCGTGCCATCTGGTTTGAGTCATATCAGGATTTTTATGTATGTCATTTACTTTTACTTTTTACTCAAGTATGACATTTTGAGTAATTTTCCACCACTGTACATTTAAAATCAGATACTTTTAGACTTTTACTCAAGTAGTATTTTACTGGGTGACTTTCACTTGAGTCGTATTCTATTAAGGTATCTTTACTTTTACTACAGTATGACATTGAGTACTTTTTCCACCTCTGGCAATTAAGCCCTTTATCTACTTCCCCAGAGTCAGATGAACTCATATATACCATTTGTATGTCTCTTCATCTAGTATAAAGGTTAGAGGTAGTTTCTCGAGCCAATGCTAGCAGTTACCATAGACTTCCAGTCATTGCGCTAACGCTAGTTAGCAATTGCGCTAACGCTAGTTAGCAGCTTCCTTTAAAACGCACGTAGAGACAAAAAAATGGTGTCCACAAGTTCATCTGACACTGGGGAAGTAGACAAAGGGCTTCATTTCCAAAATCCTGACGTATCCCTTTAAGACAGCATACATTGGGAGAGATCATGGAAAGACATGTTACATTGCAGAACAATTTCCTTGCTCAAAATGCATAAGCACAAACATGCACACTCACACATTCAAGCATGCACACACCACAGGAGAGAAATTGTCAATGTTGCTCTTTGTGAAATGGGTAGTCTGGAAAAGAGCATCCTGGCAAATTAATATAGAGACTGCAAGATAATCTGCAGAAAGCCCTTCCTCTCCTACCCCCTCCTCCTCTCTCCTTCCGTCCTCTCCTCTCCTCCTCTGCCCTCCCCTCCTCTCCTCCCCTCCCCTCCTCTCCTACCCCCTCACCTCCCCTCCCGTCCTCTCCTCTCCTCCTCTCTCCTTCCGTCCTCTCCTCCTCTGCCCTCCTCCCCTCCTCTACTCTCCCCCTGGCTCAGGGGGTCCTCAATAGTTCCTCTGCTTCAAAAACGCCTGAAGAAAAGACTTAACTAACTTTATATGAGGGCATTTAAATGCCTTTCTCAAGGGGCATTTTTATTTCATTTTGTTTTGTTGCGAAACAAAAACTAAGAGCAGAAGAGTAGAGTCTTTATTATCCCAGAGGGGAAATTCATTATGCAGCACGTAGAAAAACACACTAAATACATGACAATGAATAAACACCAAAACCGTATGTACAGCAATATGTAGACAGCACACAATACTACTACAGCTGATAGCAGCTGAGGGCTAATTTAGACCTGGTTTTACATTTGGGGAGCCTGTAACTGCGCTCTGAGAGAAGCATTGAGGGAAGCTCTGAGAGAAGCATTGAGGGAAGCTCTGAGGGAAGCATTGTCAATCAATCAAATAAGGTATGATGTGAGTCCCTCTGAATGGATTGCACCTTGCATATGACTTGTGTCTGATACTACATTTTGTCATTATTTTTATTTAACCTTTAGTTAACTAGGCAAGTCAGTTAATTAAGAACAAATTCTTATTTACAATGACTGCCTACCCCGGCCAAACCCTCCCCTAAGACAGACGATGCTGGGCCAAATGTGCGCCGCCTTATGGGACTCGCGATCACATCCTGTTGTGATTCAGCCCGGGATCGAACCAGGGTCTGTAGTGACGTCTCTAGCACTGAGATGCAGTCCCTTAGAACGCTGCTCCACTCGGGATCCAAGACAATATGTGTGCATACAGCAATAGATGAGGAAATAGATGTGCTGTATAACATATTCATATACTGCAACACTAACCTTAAACCAAGCACACATTAATCCAATGTTGTTAACAGGCTAGATTTAATATAGAGTAGAGTACACACACTACTGTGCAACACTGTGCTGAAATTCTTAAATGAGCCTCTACCCTTTAGTAACATTGTTACTCGGTGGGGTTGTCATCAACAGGATGTTCCGGTTTTTCCAGGGGAAATGGAAAAGAGAGACTGTGACGTGACTTGCGCTTTCAGATGTTAACAAGGCGACACTCTTAACACATCTTAACTCCTCCTCCCACATTTACTGGATTGGTTGAACAGTGCAGAAGAGAACCTCCCCTGACAGGTTTTTATTCTCGTACCAGACCTGTATGTGGAGGATCTCAGCGTTTCTTTTACACCTGCTACGTTGTTGTCTAACTGGTGGAGAGTTATCACAAGGGAATTGGCCATACCTAAACTGTGCAGATGACCTGGGTATCATAGTGAGGTTATCTTGTCTCTGAGGGGTCTTTGGCCAGGTTTGCTAACTACCTCTCTCAAAGAGTGCAGTGTATAAAGTCAGAAAATCTGCTGTCTCAGCGACGGCCTTTCACCAAGGGAGTACCCCAAGGCTCAATCCTAGGCCCCAAACTCTTCTCAATTTACATCAACAGCATTGCTCAGGCAGTAGGAAGCTCTCTCATCCAGCTGGCCCCTCCCCAGATGTTGTGTTAAATGCTCTACAACAAAGCTTTCTTAGTGTCCAACAAGCTTTCTCTACCCTTAACCTTGTTCTGAACACCTTCAAAACAAAGGTAATGTGGTTTGGTAAGAAAAATGCCCCTCTTCCACAGGTGTGATTACTACCTCTAAGGGTTTAGAGCTTGACTACTGCACACAAGTACTTGGGAGTATGGCTAGACTGTCCTTCTCTCAGCACATATCAAAGCTGCAGGCTAAAGTTAAATCTAGACTTGGTTTCCTCTATTGAAATCACTCCTCTTTCGCCCAAGCTGCCAAACTAACCCTGATTCAGATGACCATCCTACCCATGCTAGATTACGGAGACATAATTTACAGATCGGCAGGTAAAGGTGCTCTTGAGCGGCTAGATGTTCTTTACCATTCAGATTTGCCACCAATGCTCCTTATAGGACACATCTATGCACTCAATACTCAAGGTAAACTGGTCATCGCTGTATATTCGTCGCAAGACGGGTATGATTGATGCTTATTTGTAAAACCCTCTTAGGCCTCACTCCCCCCTATCTGAGATATCTACTGAAGCCCGCATCCTCCACATACAACACCCGTTCTGCCAGTCATATTCTGTTCAAGGTTCCCAAAGCACACACATCCCTGGGTCGCTCCTCTTTTCAGTTCGCTGCAGCTAGCGACTGGAATGAGCTGCAACAAACACTTAAACTGGACAGTTTATCTCAATCTCTTCATTCAAAGACTCAATCATGGACACTGTTACTGACAGTTGTGGCTGCTTTGTATGATGTATTGTTGTCTCTACCTTCTTGACCTTTGTGCTGTTGAGTTTGCCCAATGTTGTGTTGCTACCATGTTGTTGTCATGTTGTGTTGCTACCATGTTGTTGTAATGTTGTGTTGCTACCATGTTGTTGTAATGTTGTGTTGCTACCATGCTGTGTTGTCATGTTTTGCTGTTATATTGTTGTCTTAGGTCTCTCTTTATGTAGTGTTGTCTCTCTTATTGTGATATGTCTTTTGTCCTATATTTAATTAATTAATCCCATCTCCCATTTGGCTTTTGGTAGGCTGTCATTGTAAATAATAATTTATTCTTAACTGACTTGCCTAGTGAAATGAAGGTTGAATAAAATTAAATCTTTCATATCATGGAAGTTAGAAGAAAAACTTAGAAGAAAAAACATAGAATCACAAGCCACAGCAACTGATTAGCTCACTGTGTCACTGCGAGCCCAAATCACATCTATTCTAAATACTGTGGCTCGAGCTGACGTGCTCTCTCTCTACGACATAATCCTAGCTAACGCTGCGTGGCCTGGCCTGCACATAGCACACCCATTCCCTCACCAGTACATGCAGGGCCCTTAGCTTTCTGATAGCAATGCTAATAGCATGCTAATGCCCTCAGTGCAGTGCCTCATCTAAAGGGACATTGACTGATTTCCTTCTTTCTCTCTCTCTCTCGCTCTCTGACTTTCTTGATTCCCTTCCTCTTTCAATCAATTTATTTATCTCTTTCTCGCTCTTGTCATATTGGTCTCGCCCTGTGTGTCTCGCTCAGTGGAACTAAGTCATCATCGGTACACTGGCTTCCAGGCTTTGACAGCAACCCCGTGCTCTCATGCGTGAAGGTCTCTCTCTCTCTCTCTCTCTCTCTCTGTCTGTCTCTGTCTCTCTCTCTCTCTGTCTCTCTCTGTCTCTCTCTCTCTGTCTCTGTGTCCCTCTCTCTCTCTCTCCCTCTCTCTCTCTCTCTCTCTCTCTCTGAGGCTTAAGAGTGGACCAATGAGTGAGACACCTCCACAGCCCTCAGCCCCTCCCACATATCCCCTGCCTTCAGACAGATAGCGGAAGGACCAATTTAGGGGTGATAGCCCCTCCCTCTAATTCTACTCCTCCCTGCTCTGACCTGCTTTGACCCCACTGGAGATGTAGCCTATAGCCCCTCCCCCTCATTCTACTCCTCCCTGTTCTGACCTGCTTTGACCCCACTTTCTCACATGCTGGCAGCAGTGACAGCTAGGTCACACCAGCCAGCCAGTGCCACTGTGTCTCCCATTAACCTGAATTCCCACCCAAACTACACTGCAACCTATGAGCAAAACCACATTGACACGCCACTGAAGCTATGCAGGGCTGGGTCTGGTTATTGCTTGGATGGGAGACCAAAAAGTTCACGGTTGTGTATATGCCATAAATAGCCAGTACATAGCCCACCCGCACACACACACACACACACACACACACACACACACACACACACACACACACACACGGCTCCAGAGTTCAATGAAGCAACACTGCAGCCATTTGAAGTCACCAGAAGACACACAGTGCTGAAATACACCAGAAGCATGTTGGGTATTTTTCCCTTCTCTCCATGTGAAACCTTCAGAGGAACTCATTGTTGAAGGAAGGTGCTGATATAGGAGACCTCCAGAGGAACTCATTTCCCAGGTCTATTACCCAAGTATAATGACATTGCAAACAGTCCCCATATAAATTCCTAAGTCATAAACCTACATCCAGGGCCCTCATCCTAAAGGGTTGGCAGATTCCTAGGCCCTTATTGCCATCCACACATACGACATGTCACCACAGCGACAAATTCAAAATGGAGAGAGCTATCAAGGTCATCATTAAACAGCCATGTTAGAGAGGACCAGAGCGGAAATGTAGTCAGAAGTTTTTAGCAAGTGCATGAGCTAGCCTATTTGTTCTTATCCCAGGCCTGGGAATGGGGACAAAGTTAGTGGTCAACTTTGGGTATGGGTCAGCGTTAGAAGCTAGTGTAAAAGTGCATTTTGTAACTGTAGTTAGAAAGTCAGCAGGTCAGAGGCATAAATTAGACCACTCTGAGCTGGCCCTCATGTTGTTATGAGGGTTCATCATCAGCCTAGTCTGAGCTGGCCCTCATGTTGTTATGAGGGTTCATCATCAGCCTAATCTGAGCTGGCCCTCATGTTGTTATGAGGGTTCATCATCAGCCTAATCTGAGCTGGCCCTCATGTTGTTATGAGGGTTCATCATTAGCCTAATCTCATGTCATCATGGGAGTCGAAGCGAGCTAAAGGCCAGCTATACACAAGTCGTAGCAGACAGTCAATCCGCCAATGTTATTTGTTTCTGTGAAGCTAAGGGGTATGGAAAGCTGAGAAGTGTGCTCTTTATGACTAGGGAGTGTGGAGTGTGTGACAATATTATTTATTTCTGTGAAACAGTTAGCATAGCTAGCACAGTCGGCTCTCTGACTAGGGTGTGTGGAGTGTGTGACAATATTATTTATTTCTGTGAAACAGTTAGCATAGCTAGCACAGTCGGCTCTCTGACTAGGGCGTGTGGAGTGTGTGACAATATTATTTATTTCTGTGAAACAGTTAGCATAGCTAGCACAGTCGGCTCTCTGACTAGGGCGTGTGGAAAGTGTGTGCTTGCCAGCCTGTCTGCAAACACAAAATCATGTAGGTGTTGATTGGTTCTTGTTCTTGGTGATGCTTCTCTCCAGAAATAAAAAGAAAGTTGGTCCGCCTCACCTTTACAACTATAACTATATCCTCTTGATAGCATGACAACTACAGTATAACTATATCCTCTTGATAGCATGACAACTACAGTATAACTATATCCTCTTGATAGCATGACAACTATAACTATATCCTCTTGATAGCATGACAACTATAACTATATCCTCTTGATAGCATGACAACTATAACTATATCCTCTTGATAGCATGACAACTACAGTATAACTATATCCTCTTGATACCATGACAACTATAACTATATCCTCTTGATAGCATTCTTTTGGAGAGATTGGAAACCCAAATTGGTCGACAAGTTCTGGCCTGGTTTAGATCTTATCTGTCGGAAAGATATCAGTTTGTCTCTGTGAATGGTTTGTCCTCTGACAAATCAACTGTAAATTTCGGTGTTCCTCAAGGTTCCGTTTTGGGACCACTATTGTTTTCACTATATATTTTACCTCTTGGGGATGTTATTCGAAAACATAATGTTATCTTTCACTGCTATGCGGATGACACACAGCTGTACATTTCAATGAAACATGGTGAAGCCCCAAAATTGCCCTTGCTAGAAGCATGTGTTTCAGACATAAGGAAGTGGATGGCTGCAAACTTTCTACTTTTAAACTCGGACAAAACAGAGATGCTTGTTCTAGATCCCAAGAAACAAAGAGATCTTCTGTTGAATCTGACAATAAATCTTAATTGTTGTACAGTCGTCTCAAATAAAACTGTGAAGGACCTCGGCGTTACTCTGGACCCTGATCTCTCTTTTGAAGAACATATCAAGACCATTTCAAGGACAGCTTTTTTCCATCTACGTAACATTGCAAAAATCAGAAACTTTCTGTCCAAAAATGATGCAGAAAAATTAATCCATGCTTTTGTCACTTCTAGGTTAGACTACTGCAATGCTCTACTTTCCGGCTACCCGGATAAAGCACTAAATAAACTTCAGTTTGTGCTAAATACGGCTGCTAGAATCCTGACTAGAACCAAAAAATTTGATCATATTACTCCAGTGCTAGCCTCTCTACACTGGCTTCCTGTCAAAGCAAGGGCTGATTTCAAGGTTTTACTGCTAACCTACAAAGCATTACATGGGCTTGCTCCTACCTATCTCTCTGATTTGGTCCTGCCGTACATACCTACACGTGCGCTACGGTCACAAGACGCAGGCCTCCTAATTGAATTTCTAAGCAAACAGCTGGAGGCAGGGCTTTCTCCTATAGAGCTCCATTTTTATGGAACGGTCTGCCTACCCATGTCAGAGACGCAAACTCGGTCTCAACCTTTAAGTCCTTACTGAAGACTTATCTCTTCAGTGGGTCATATGATTGAGTGTAGTCTGGCCCAGGAGTGGGAAGGTGAACGGAAAGGCTCTGGAGCAACGAACCGCCCTTGCTGTCTCTGCCTGGCCGGTTCCCCTCTTCCCACTGGGATTCTCTGCCTCTAACCCTATTACAGGGGCTGAGTCACTGGCTTACTGGGGCTCTCTCATGCCGTCCCTGGAAGGGGTGCGTCACCTGAGTGGGTTGATTCACTGATGTGGTCATCCTGTCTGGGTTGGCGCCCCCCTTGGGTTGTGCCATGGCGGAGATCTTTGTGGGCTATACTCAGCCTTGTCTCAGGATGGTAAGTTGGTGGTTGAAGATATCCCTCTAGTGGTGTGGGGGCTGTGCTTTGGCAAAGTGGGTGGGGTTATATCCTTCCTGTTTGGCCCTGTCTGGGGTGTCCTCGGATGGGGCCACAGTGTCTCCTGACCCCTCCTGTCTCAGCCTCCAGTATTTATGCTGCAGTAGTTAATGTGTCGGGGGCTAGGGTCAGTTTGTTATATCTGGAGTACCTCTCCTGTCTTATTCGGTGTCCTGTGTGAATCTAAGTGTGCGTTCTCTAATTCTCTCTTTCTCTCTCTCTCTCTCTCGGAGGACCTGAGCCCTAGGACCATGCCCCAGGACTACCTGACATGATGACTCCTTGCTGTCCCCAGTCCACCTGGCCGTGCTGCTGCTCCAGTTTCAACTGTTCTGCCTTATTATTATTCGACCATGCTGGTCATTTATGAACATTTGAACATCTTGGCCATGTTCTGTTATAATCTCCACCCGGCACAGCCAGAAGAGGACTGGCCACCCCACATATGCTCTCTCTAATTCTCTCTTTCTTTCTCTCGGAGGAGGACCTGAGCCCTAGGACCATGCCCCAGGACTACCTGACATGATGACTCCTTGCTGCCCCCAGTCCACCTGACCGTGCTGCTGCTCCAGTTTCAACTGTTCTGCCCTTTTATTATACGACCATGCTGGTCATTTATGAACATTTGAACATCTTGGCCATGTTCTGTTATAATCTCCACCCGGCACAGCCAGAAGAGGACTGGCCACCCCACATAGCCTGGTTCCTCTAGGTTTCTTCCTAGGTTTTGGCCTTTCTAGGGAGTTTTTCCTAGCCACCGTGCTTCTACACCTGCATTGCTTGCTGTTTGGGGTTTTAGGCTGGGTTTCTGTACAGCACTTTGAGATATCAGCTGATGTACGAAGGGCTATATAAATACATTTGATTTGATTTGATTTGATAGCATGACAACTATAACTATATCCTCTTGATAGCATGACAACTATAACTATATCCTCTTGATAGCATGAACACTATAACTCTATCCTCTTGATAGCATGACAACTACAGTATAACTATATCCTCTTGTTAGCGTGACAACTATAACTATATCCTCTTGATAGCATGATAACTATAACTATATCCTCTTGATATCTTGACAACTATAACTATATCCTCTTGGTAGCATGACAACTATAACTATATCCTCTTGATAACATGACAACGCATATCTGTAACTCAAGAGGGTGGAACAATCTGCCCTGTGAAGCAAAGGCAATGATCAAAAGGTAATCACCAGAGAGAAAACATCACCAGGCAGGCAGATAGGCAGACAGGCATGCCTATGGAGTGTGGAGTGACAGTGAGGAGCATGGTAGGCTGATTATAAGCCTGTTTCAGACCGTTCTCAACGATATAGCAGATTAGAGGATTGTGTTGAGGCTGAAATAACATGAAGGTCCAAAGTTATGTTATTAGTATCAAAAGACCCCTCTCTGTTCTTGATAGGAACCATCATGAAGAGTGTTGAGAGAGTTGAGAGCAGAGCGAAATACAGTTGAAGTCAGAAGTTTACATACACCTTAGCCAAATACATTCAACTCAGTTTTTCACAATTTAATCTGAGTAAAAATTCCCTGTTTTAGGTCAGTTAGGATCACCACTTTATTTTAAGAATGTGAAATGTCAGAATAATTGTAGAGAGAGTGATGTATTTCAGCTTTTATTTCTTTCATCACATTCCCAGTGGGTCAGAAGTTTACATACACTCAATTAGTATTTGGTAGCATTGCCATTAAATTGTTTAACTTGAGTCAAACGTTTTGTGTAGCCTTCCACAAACTTCCCACAATAAATTGGGAGAATTTTGTCCCATTCACGGTAGGGATGGTGTTCTTCTGCCCCCTTTTTCCTCCAAACATAATGATGGTCATTATGTCCAAACAGTTCGATTTTTGTTTCATCAGACCAGAGGACATTTCTCCAAAAAGTACAATCTTTGTCCCCATGTGCAGTTGCAAACCATTGTCTGACTTTTTTATGGCAGTTTTGGAACAGTGGCTTGTTTCTTGCTGAGCGGCCTTTCTGGTTATGTCGATATAGGACTTGTTTTACTGTTGATATAGATACTTTTGTACCCATTTCCTCCAGCATCTTTACAAGGTCCTTTGCTGTTGTTCTGGGATTGATTTGCACTTTTCGCACCAAAGTGCGTTCATCTCTAGGAGACAGAACGCGTCCCCTTCCTGAGCGGTATGACGTCTGCATGGTCCCATGGTGTTTATACTTGCCTATTATTGTTTGTACAGATGAACGTGGTACCTTCAGGCATTTGGAAATTGCACCCAAGGATGAACCAGACTTGTTGAGGTCTAAAAAACATTTTTTTGAGGTCTTGGCTGATTTCTTTTGATTTTCCCATGATGTCAAGCAGAGGCACTGAGTTTGAAGGTAGGCCTTGAAATACATTCACAGGTACATCTCCAATTTACTCAAATTATGTCACTTGGCCTATCAGAAGCTTCTAAAGCCATTACATAATTTTCTGGAATTTTCCAAGCTGTTTAAAGGCACAGTCAATTTAGTGTATGTAAACTTCTGACCCACTGGAATTGTGATACAGTGAATTATAAGTGAAATAATCTGTCTGTAAACAATTGTTGGAAAAATGACTTTTGTCATGCACAAAGTAGATGTCCTAACTGACTTGCCAAAACTATAGTTTGTTAACAAGAAATGTATGCAGTGGTTGAAAAATGAGTTTTAATGACTCCAACCTAAGTGTATGTAAACCTCCGACTTCAACGACAGTTGGCCTTGCAGTGACATGTTATCCATGGCATCCGTATTCAGTCAAGGGCCAATTCCATTTAATCAAGCCAAACTTGAGAAGCGGGTAGTATGTAGGAGTTCAATGTAATATGATGAACGGCAAAGTCCTTCGTACTGCTGACCCCCGTCAAAACGTGTGACTCACAATTTTCACCACTATGTACACTGTTTCTTTATTTCCTACAATTAGACCCACTTAATGGACCATGGTTTAACATGTAAAGGGCTTGGGCTGTAGGTGGTTTAACATGTAAAGGGCTCTGGCTGTAGGTGGTTTAACATGTAAAGGGCTCTGGCTGTAGGTGGTTTAACATGTAAAGGGCTTGGGCTGTAGGTGGTTTAACATGTAAAGGGCCTGGGCTGTAGGTGGTTTAACATGTAAAGGGCTCTGGCTGTAGGTGGTTTAACATGTAAAGGGCTTGGGCTGTAGGTGGTTTAACATGTAAAGGGCTCTGGCTGTAGGTGGTTTAACATGTAAAGGGCTCTGGCTGTAGGTGGTTTAACATGTAAAGGGCTCTGGCTGTAGGTGGTTTAACATGTAAAGGGCTCTGGCTGTAGGTGGTTTAACATGTAAAGGGCTTTGGCTGTAGGTGGTATAACATGTAAAGGGCTTTGGCTGTAGTAGGTGGTTTAACATGTAAAGGGCTCTGGCTGTAGGTGGTTTAACATGTAAAGGGCTCTGGCTGTAGGTGGTTTAACATGTAAAGGGCTTGGGCTGTAGGTGGTTTAACATGTAAAGGTGGGACCTGGGCTGTAAAGGTGGTTTAACATGTAAAGGGCATGTAAAGGGGGCTGTAGGTGGTTTAACATGTAAAAAGGTGGTTTAACATGTTTGGCTGTAGGTGGTTTAACATGTAAAGGGCTTTGGCTGTAGGTGGTTTAACATGTAAAGGGCTTGGGCTGTAGGTGGTTTAACATGTAAAAGGTGGGAGGGCCTGGGCTGTAGGTGGTTTAACATGTAAAAGGGGTTTAACTTTGGCTGTAGGTGGTTTAACATGTAAAGGGCTTGGGCTGTAGGTGGTTTAACATGTAAAGGGCTCTGGCTGTAGGTGGTTTAACATGTAAAGGGCTTGGGCTGTAGGTGGTTTAACATGTAAAGGGCTCTGGCTGTAGGTGTTTGCATTTGCTAAATGAGTTCATGTGAATGAATGGTAGCTACTAGCTAGTCACGTAGTGGTTTAACATGTAGATGGCTGGATGGAAAGCAAGGCTTTGTAAAGGGCTCTGGGTGGTTTAACCCCTCCCCCACTGTCAGTGGTTTAACAGAAAGGCCCTAGGTGGTTTCAAGTTTAACATGTAAAGGGCTTTGGCTGTAGGTGGTTTAACATGCAGCTGCTGTAGGTGGTTTAACATGTAAAGGACCCCCATTTGGTGGAGAATGTAAAGGGCTCTGGCTGTAGGTGGTTTAACATGTAAAGGGCTTTGGCTGTAGGTGCTTGCATTTGCTAAATGAGTTCATGTGAATGAATGGTAGCTACTAGCTGTCACGTAGTGGTGTGGATGTGTACCCACCCCTCCCCCACTGTCAGAGAGAAAGGCCCTAGTCAAGCCTCTCATGCAGCTGCCCTCTAGACCCCCATTTGGGGAGTGTGTGTGTGTGTGTGTGTGTGTGTGTGTGTGTGTGTGTGTGTGTGTGTGTGTGTGTGTGTGTGTAAGGATGGGTGTGGTTTCTCCTCTACTCTGTTCTTGCGCCGTAATAATCAAGGGAGGAGGGAGGAGAAGGGCAGCGAGGGGGCTGATATCCACAGAGAAATGGAGTCAATTACCCAGTCTTTTTTTTAAAACTGCAATACAGCAACTTTTTTGGGCAACCTGACAAAATTCACATAGAAATACGAGTTATAGATCTGTCTGTGCTATTTCTATTCTTCTTGTTTTTAAGTGTCGTCTTTTACTTTCGATTTTGTACACCAGCTTCAAACAGCTGAAAATACAATATTTTGGATTATGGAAAATATATTTCACAGCAGTTTAGACGGTACAATGATTCTCTACACTATACTTGCTTGTTTTGTCACATAAACTGAAATTAGGCACACTATTAGAGGAAATGGAGAAGCGATTTCTGCATAGCGCATCTTTAAAGGGGGAATCGTATGAAACAATGTGCTCGTTGAGGAGAACTGATGGAGACGATGATTATGATGTTATTAGCGTGGTAATTGGCCAGACTGGTTATCAGCAGTAGTACAGCTTCTGCAAGCACTTTACAATCACGTTGCTAATACGGATGCATGTACCAGGGTTGGAGGCAATTCCTTTCCAATTCGGTCAAGTCAGGAAGTTAACAAATTCCAATTCCAAATCCATATAAGGTAGTATACTGTCCTTATGTCTTTAGTATAATGTAGTAGTATACTGTCCTTATGTCTTTAGTATAATGTAGTAGTATACTGTCCTTATGTCTTTAGTATAATGTAGTAGTATACTGTCCTTATGTCTTTAGTATAATGTAGTAGTATATTGTCCTTATGTATTTAGTATAATGTAGTAGTATACTATCCTTATGTCTTTAGTATAGTAGTATAATGTCATAGTATACTGTCCTTATGTCTTTAGTATAATGTAGTAGTATACTGTCCTTATGTCTTTAGTATAATGTAGTAGTATACTGTCCTTATGTCTTTAGTATAATGTAGTAGTATACTGTCCTTATGTCTTTAGTATAATGTAGTAGTATACTGTCCTTATGTCTTTAGTATAGTAGTATAATGTAGTAGTATACTGTCCTTATGTCTTTAGTATAATGTAGTAGTATACTGTCCTTATGTCTTTAGTATAATGTAGTAGTATACTGTCCTTATGTCTTTAGTATAGTAGTATAATGTAGTAGTATACTGTCCTTATGTCTTTAGTATAATGTGGTAGTATACTGTCCTTATGTCTTTAGTATAATGTAGTAGTATACTGTCCTTATGTCTTTAGTATAATGTAGTAGTATACTGTCCTTATGTCTTTAGTATAGTAGTATAATGTAGTAGTATACTGTCCTTATGTCCTTTGTATAGTAGTATAATATAGTAGTATACTGTCCTTATATCCTTTGTATAGTAGTATAATATAGTAGTATACTGTCCTTATGTTCTTAGTCTAGTAGTATATAGGTGTGGGAGAGAGAGAGGTGAAGAGAGCACAGGGCCAGTGGGAGAGGTGAAAAGAGCACAGTGCCAGTGGGAGAGGTGAAGAAAGCACAGGGCCAGTGTGGGAGAGGTGAAGAGAGCACAGGGCCAGTGTGGGAGAGGTGAAGAAAGCACAGGGCCAGTGTGGGAGAGGTGAAGAGAGCACAGGGCCAGTGGGAGAGGTGAAGAAAGCACAGGGCCAGTGTGGAGAGGTGAAGAGAGCACAGGGCCAGTGTGGGAGAGGTGAAGAGAGCACAGGGCCAGTGTGGGAGAGGTGAAGAGAGCACAGGGCCAGTGTGGGAGAGTTGAAGAGAGCACAATTCCCGTATGGGAGAGGTGAAGAGAGCACAGGGCCAGTGAGGGAGAGGTGAAGAGAGCACAATTCCAGTGTGGGAGAGGTGAAGAGAGCACAGGGCCAGTGTGGGAGAGGTGAAGAGAGCACAGGGCCAGTGAGGGAGAGGTGAAGAGAGCACAGGGCCAGTGTGGGAGAGGTGAAGAGAGCACAATTCCAGTGTGGGAGAGGTGAAGAGAGCACAGGGCCAGTGTGGGAGAGGTGAAGAGAGCACAGGGCCAGTGAGGGAGAGGTGAAGAGAGCACAGGGCCAGTGTGGGAGAGCTGAAGAGAGCACAGGGCCAGTGTGGGAGAGGTGAAGAGAGCACAGGGCCAGTGAGGGAGAGGTGAAGAGAGCACAGGGCCAGTGAGGGAGAGGTGAAGAGAGCACAGGGCCAGTGTGGGAGAGGTGAAGAGAGCACAGGGCCAGTGAGGGAGAGGTGAAGAGAGCACAGGACCAGTGAGGGAGAGGTGAAGAGAGCACAGGGCCAGTGAGGGAGAGGTGAAGAGAACACAATGCCAGTGTGGGAGAGCCATTCATTCCTCCACTGACTAACACACAGCTCCCATTTTCTCTTTTTAAAGGTCTGCTAACAATGTCCTTGTCAAACTTCCTTTACATATGGCTTCCGCTCCATATTAAATGCGGTAAACTGTTGACTGGGAGTCATTTTGGAAATAATGTCCGCTAAAAGAGTTCAGAAGCATATGTAATAATGCTACATAGCCTAACTCCTATAACATCAATGTCAATGATATAGCAAAATGCATATAAACATATTTCCTACAGTCTAGCAGCCTATACAGTGTTTCAATATAGGCCTAGAACAAATCCTTGGATAGCGAAGTGAAACTAAAACAAAACAATGTACTCAGACCAATATAGTCATTATACACCATCTGAGACTTCCATAAGGCTTTGACAAATACAAAACACAAATATGATCCGAACATGAACACATTAACAAAATGCACTAATATTAGCCCAAAACTGATAGACTAGCAAACAGCTCTTTGCCAAAAATAGACTGGAAGCAGACGTTTGAAGAAGCACATTATACCGTATTGATATCATATTGTCCTGAAAACGGCTATGGACATTATTGACGGTAATCTCCTTGGCAAAGACCCTTAAATATCACTCAGTAGCAGTGCACCAAAACCCTTTCATTACAGAAAATGGTGGTCTGAGACTGCCGGAGGCTGTAAAAATTTTAAAACACAATATTACAATTGAGGATTTACTCACTTATGTAACTAGATGTGGGTGAAGAGTGTCCACGGTTGGTTGCCATGCGCAACCAGACTTTGACGGACAGGCCTTGTAAAGTCATACAGTAAACGTGACACCTGTCCTCAACATGCGTGGTAGCTAATGTGGATCCATTACGCCTATGTGTACTTTGTGTGTACTTTGTGTGTATAAAGTAGCACATCAGCAGATAAAGTACTGTATAAGGGCTGTGTCATACATAAAAAGTCTTACAAAGACAGTGCACTACTGTAAGCTACAGGGAACTACTGTAAGCTACAGTGCACTACAGCAAGCTAGATCGCACTACTGTAAGCTACAGGGAACTACTGTAAACTACAGGGAACTACTGTAAGCTACAGGGAACTACTGTAAGCTGCAGGGAACTACTGTAAGCTACAGTGTATTACAGCAAGATAGATCGCACTACTGTAAACTATATGGAGAGGCTAACGTAACCTCATAAGATAGAACAATAAACAATGTGCGCTGACACATAAATACTAAGATATCTCAGAGATCTATACAGTAGATGGACTCAGGAGGCACTAGAACATGGATACTGTGTGTAAAAACTGACACGATTGGCCGGCTCTACCTCGATATTCTATCCCCAGCACAGTCATAAGCATGTCAAAGAAGAGTTGGACCAAAATGCCTCTTCACTCATATCCTGTTCCAAACATATATACCAACCCTGTATCCTGTCCAACACCTATATATGACCCTATGTCCTCTTCTAAATCTAGTTTACCTACCTATATGATTCTATACAGAAAAACATATATCTTACGTACCTATATGTATTCTATACAGATATACATACTGTACATATACAGACCATAATATATAGGTACTAACCATTAGCGAGTGAGAGAGAGAGAGACCATTTCAACACAGAGAAACACAAACACACACTGTAAAAGTATAATTTTTCTTCCTGATAATCCACAACAATCCTCCTTTTCTTTTGAGCAACATAATAAACAGCGGAGAGAAAGGAGAGCCTTGTTGTTAGCTACATCTGCTAAATTACATATACACCACACTCCCCCTGGAGCATACACACCACACTCCCCCTGGAGCATATACACCACACTCCCCCTGGAGCATATACACCACACTCCCCACCACACTCCCCTGGAGCATACACACCACACTCCCCCTGGAGCATACACACCACACTCTCCCTGGAGCATACACACCACACTCCCCCTGAGCATATACACCACACTCTCCCTGGAGCATATACACCACACTCTCCCCTGGAGCATATACACCACACTCCCCTGGAGCATATACACCACACTCCCCCTGGAGCATATACACCACACTCCCCTGGAGCATATACACCACACTCCCCCTGGAGCATACACCACACTCCCCTGGAGCATACACACCACACTCCCCCTGGAGCATACACACCACACTCCCCTGGAGCATATACACCACACCCCCTGGAGCATACACACCACACTCCCCCTGGAGCATACACACCACACTCCCCTGGAGCATACACACCACACTCCCCTGGAGCATACACACCACACTCCCCCTGGAGCATACACACCACACTCCCCCAGCTCACATACACACCACACTCCCCCTGGAGCATACACACCACACTCCCCCTGGAGCATACACACCACACTCCCCTGGAGCATACACACACTCCCCTGGAGCATACACACCACACTCCCCCTGGAGCATATACACCACACTCCCCCTGGAGCATATACACCACACTCCCCCTGGAGCATATACACCACACTCCCCCTGGAGCATATACACACACTCCCCTGGAGCATATACACCACACTCCCCTGGAGCATATACACCACACTCCCCTGGAGCATATACACCACACTCCCCCTGGAGCATATACACCACACTCCCCCTGGAGCATATACACCACACTCCCCCTGGAGCATATACACCACACACTCCCCTGGAGCATACACACCACACTCCCCTGGAGCATATACACCACACTGGAGCATATACACCCCTGGAGCATATACACCACACTCCCCCTCCACTCCCCCTGGAGCACTCCCCCTGGAGCATACACACCACACTCCCCTGGAGCAAAAACACCCCACTCCCCTGGAGCAAACACACCACACTCCCCCACATACACACCACACTCCCCCTGGAGCATACACAACACTCCCCCTGGAGCATATACACCACACTCCCCCTGGAGCATATACACCACACTCCCCCTGGAGCATATACACCACACTCCCCCTGGAGCATAAACACCACACTCCCCTGGAGCATATACACCCCTCCACTCCCCCTGGAGCAAAACACCCACTCCCCCTGGAGCAAAAACACCCCTCCACTCCCCCTGGAGCAAAAACACCCCTCCACTCCCCTGGAGCAAATACACCACACTCCCCCTGGAGCAAAAACAGCCCTCCACTCCCCCTGGAGCAAAAACACCCCTCCCCCCCCGAAAACACCCCTCCCCCACCCAGAGCAAAAACACCCCTCCACTCCCCCTGGAGCAAATACCCTCCACTCCCCTGGAGCAAAAACAGCCCTCCACTCCCCCTGGAGCAAAAACACCCCTCCACTCCCCTGGAGCAAAACACCCCTCCACTCCCCCTGGAGCAAAAACACCCCTCCACTCCCCTGGAGCAAAAACACCCCTCCACTCCCCCGGAGCGAAAACACCCCTCCACTCCCCCCAGAGCAAAAACACCCCTCCACTCCCCCGGAGCAAAAACACCCCTCCACTCCCCCGGAGCAAAAAACACCCCTCCACTCCCCCGGAGCCACCCCTCCACTCCCCCCGGAGCAAAAACACCCCTCCACTCCCCGGAGCAAAAACACCCCTCCACTCCCCTGGAGCAAAAACACCCCTCCACTCCCCACGGAGCAAAAACACCCCTCCACTCCCCGGAGCAAAAACACCCCTCCACTCCCCCCGGAGCAAAAACACCCCTTCACTCCCCCTGGAGCAAAAACACACCTCCACTCCCCACGGAGCAAAAACACCCCTCCACTCCCCCGGAGCGAAAACACCCCTCCACTCCCCTGGAGCGGAAACACCCCTCCACTCCCCCGGAGCGAAAACACCCCTCCACTCCCCCGGAGCGAAAACACCCCTCCACTCCCCTGGAGCGGAAACACCCCTCCACTCCCCCTGGAGCGAAAACACCCCTCCACTCCCCCGGAGCGAAAACACCCCTCCACTCCCCCTGGAGCGGAAACACCCCTCCACTCCCCCTGGAGCAAAAACACACCTCCACTCCCCCTAGAGCAAAAACACACCTCCAATCCCCTGGAGCAAAAACACACCACACCCCCCCAGAGCAAAAACACACCACCATTACCCCTGGAGAAAAAACAAACATTATGCCAACACTAACCCACACCCAACCCCCCTTTTGCCCAAAGCCCTGTTATTTGGGTGCTGGATGCACATAACCAGCCGATGAGAATCGTTATTAGTGCCTGGGTTAATTATCTTGTTAAGGGAGGAAGAGGAGGACGAGGGGAGGTGAAGGTGAATTACAGATAGGGAATATATTCACCCCCCTCCCCCTTTACACAGAACAATACGCAATGACAAATCACTCCCACAAGAGTACCAGTCATAACACATCTCTGTTCTACCAGAGATGACAGAATCACATAGGTAGCCTGAGACATTGAGTGCGGTCAGAACAGGCATGACAAACAGGTTGCTTCACAAAACACAAAAACACCACACAACAACAACCAATCTGAATAGGGCTGCTTGTTTCTCATCAAACGGTAACATTTCTCACATACCGTCATCTTTTACAGGATGCATTTAGTCCTCCTTTAAAGAGCCGTCGGCTGGGTTACAAAGAGCCCTAATCTGGATGTTGTGGTTCCTTTGTGCCTCGGCTGGCGGACGGTGTGGTGATGAGAGTGCTCTCGCCTCTCCCCAGCAGCACTGACTACCACAGCCAGGTAGGCATACACACACACACTGGCGGCGCATACACACACCCCGTCACCGCACACACACAAACACACCCTCTCTCACACACACACACACAGTGCCGCACTCCCTAACAGGGTCCAGACCCTTCAAGGGGACTGCCAACAAGACACCAGGCCAGAGCCCAGACTGTAACGTAATTGCAGGACACAAGCCAGAAAAAGCCACTATCAGATAGCAACCAAAGCTAGCGGGAAGCATGCATCCACAGTGTATAGACACTGCCTGCCTGCAACACATGAGAGGATGAGCTAGCTAGTAGCTATAAACACAGCAGTTATGGAGGCAGAGCACACACACACACAGACAGACAGAGATTACATCCAGGCTAAAATCCAGAGAAGGATACTGCCGTTAAATCTATTGTCCGTGGTGGATAGATGGATGGATTGATGGATGAGGGAGGGATGGATAGATGGATGAGGGAGGGATGGATAGATGGATGAGGGAGGGATGGATATTGCTCACCGGTGTCCTTCCTCCTTTTCTTTCTGGCTCCTTCAGCACATTATCCTGGCTGGTGTGTACGTCGGGTCGGGAAGGAATCGTAGCTACATCCCCTCCTCTCTCTCCCCGATGCCTCTCTTCTTCTCCCGCCGATTTATTTAATTATTTTCTCCCTCTCTCTCTGACTGCCTCCCCTTCTCCCTCCCTCTCTCTCTCTCTCTCTCTGACTGCCTCCCCTTCTCCCTCCCTCTCTCTCTCTGTCTCTCTGACTGCCCCCCTCCTCCCTCCCTCTCTCTCTCTGTGTCTCTCTGACTGCCTCCCTCCTCCCTCCCTCTCTCTCTCCTTCTCTCCTCCTCCCTGTAGCACAGTTGCTACAGCTGTCAGTGTTGCCCTCGCTCTTTTTTTGTGGCTATTTAATTCCCCCCATTTCTCTCTCTCTCTCTGATTCCTCTCCTCTGTTTCTCTCTCTCTCTGATGCCTCTCCTCTGTTTCTCTCTCTGATTCCTCTCCTCTGTTTCTCTCTCTCTCTGATGCCTCTCCTCTGTTTCTCTCTCTGATGCCTCTCCTCCTGTCTATCTCTCTCTCTGATGCCTCTCCTCTGTTTCTCTCTCTGATGCCTCTCCTCTGTTTCTCTCTCTGATGCCTCTCTCTGCCTCTCTCTCTCTGATGCCTCTCCTCTGTTTCTCTCACTGATGCCTCTCCTCTCCTCTCTCTCTCTCTCTGATTCCTCTCCTGTTTCTCTCTCTGATGCCTCTCCTCCTCTCTGATGCCTCTCCTCCTCTTTCTGATGCCTCTCCTCCTCTCTATCTCTCTCTGATTCCTCTCCTGTTTCTCTCTCTGATGCCTCTCCTCCTCTCTCTCTCTGATGCCTCTCCTCCTCTCTATCTCTCTCTGATTCCTCTCCTGTTTCTCTCTCTGATGCCTCTCCTCCTCTCTGTTTCTCTCTCTGATGCCTCTCCTCTCTCTCTCTCTGATTCCTCTCCTCTGATGCCTCTCCTCCTCTCTATTCTCCTCTGTTTCTCTCTCTGATGCCTCTCCTCCTTCCCTGATGCCTCTCCTCCTCTCTATCTCTCTCTGATTCCTCTCCTGTTTCTCTCTCTGATGCCTCTCCTCATCTCTGTTTCTCTCTCTGATGCCTCTCCTCCTCTCTATCACCTCTCCTCTGTTTCTCTCTCTGATTCCTCTCCTCTGTTTCTCTCTCTGATGCCTCTCCTTTCTCTCTCTCTCTCTCACTGATGCCTCTCCTCTGTTTCTCTCTCTCTCTGATGGCTCTACTCCTCTGTTTCTCTCTCTCTCTCTCTCTGATGCCTCTCCTCTGTATCTATCTCTCTGATGCTGCGAACATAAAGAACCAATATTTTACGGTATAGTGATCTCTCTTTCCACCTCTATCCCTGTCTCTCTATCATTCTCTCTGTCTACGACATCTCCTCCTGATGTCGCCAGGCATGGGGATAACGGCGCTGGCACTAGCGGTAACCGCGCTCGGCCCAGGAGAGGCAGTGGTACACAGCGGAGGGTGCTGGGAAAACACGACAGGGATCGATGCTGAGCGGTGGAAGAGGAAGAGGAGGAGGAAGAGGTGCGGGGACCGCTGAAGAGCCCGGCGCAGCCTCCGCCTGAGTGCATCCGGGCTTTCAACCCCCTCCGCCCTCCTCCTCCTCCCACACAGAGGGGTCTGTTCACACTCTCAGGGCCGAGCAGAGTCCTCAACTAACAGCTCACACAATGAGCCTGACAAGGCCGGATCAGTTAGCCAGCTAGCGAGGGAGATTAATCATTGTCTGTTGTTGTGAGCTCTGTGTTTTGATGAGGTCTGTGAGGAGACAAGTTAGCATAGCCTGTACTGTGCAGAACATTAAGGTCAGTACGGGGAGAACTGCTATATCAAAAGCCGGCGAACGCAGGCCTATGCAGCGAACTAATCTCTGTAACTTTCTAACTTTACCTTTTTATACTTAGAATTGTTCTAGTTTATAAATCATCTGAAGCTGCCATCTGCCAACCAATAGCCTCCAATGAGCACAATGCTTTGCCAGTTAGGTGAGTTCTAATTCTGTACCATCCTGTGTAGTGAATACATCCATCAATGGTGAGTGGGAAATACATGTCTAACACAGCAAGTACATCTACATTATGTTTGTATTGTGCTTTTGGAGCACAGCGAGTACACCTACATTATGTTTGTATTGTGCTTTTGGAGCACAGCGAGTACACCTACATTATGTTTGTATTGTTCTATAGGAGCACAGCGAGTACAACTACATTATGTTAGTATTGTGCTATAGGAGCACAGCGAGTACACCTACATTATGTTTGTATTGTGCTATAGGAGCACAGCGAGTACACCTACATTATGTTTGTATTGTGCTATAGGAGCACAGCGAGTACACCTACATTATGTTTGTATTGTGCTATAGGAGCACAGCGAGTACACCTACATTATGTTTGTATTGTGCTATAGGAGCACAGCGAGTACACCTACATTATGTTTGTATTGTGCTATAGGAGCACAGCGAGGACGCCTACATTATGTTTGTATTGTGCTATAGGAGCACAGCGAGTACACCTACATTATGTTTGTATTGTGCTTTTGGAGCACAGCGAGTACACCTACATTATGTTTGTATTCTGCTTTTGGAGCACAGCGAGTACACCTACATTATGTTTGTATTGTTCTATAGGAGCACAGCGAGTACAACTACATTATGTTTGTATTGTGCTATAGGAGCACAGCGAGTACACCTACATTATGTTTGTATTGTGCTATAGGAGCACAGCGAGTACACCTACATTATGTTTGTATTGTGCTATAGGAGTACAGCGAGTACACCTACATTATGTTTGTATTGTGCTATAGGAGCACAGCGAGTACACCTACATTATGTTTGTATTGTGCTATAGGAGCACAGCGAGTACACCTACATTATGTTTGTATTGTGCTATAGGAGCACAGCGAGGACACCTACATTATGTTTGTATTGTGCTATAGGAGCACAGCGAGTACACCTACATTATGTTTGTATTGTGCCGTAGGAGCACAGCGAGTACACCTACATTATGTTTATATTGTGCTATAGGAGCACAGCGAGTACACCTACATTATGTTTGTATTGTGCTATAGGAGCACAGCGAGTACACCTACATTATGTTTGTATTGTACTATAGGAGCACAGCGAGTACACCTACATTATGTTTGTATTGTGCTTTTGGAGCACAGCGAGTACACCTACATTATGTTTGTATTGTGCTATAGGAGCACAGCAAGTACACCTACATTATGTTTGTATTGTGCCATAGGAGCACAGCGAGTACACCTACATTATGTTTGTATTGTGCTATAGGAGCACAGCGAGTACACCTACATTATGTTTGTATTGTGCCGTAGGAGCACAGCGAGTACACCTACATTATGTTTGTATTGTGCTATAGGAGCACAGCGAGTACACCTACATTATGTTTGTATTGTGCCATTATGTTTGTATTGTGCCATAGGAGAACAGCGAGTACACCTACATTATGTTTGTATTGTGCCGTAGGAGAACAGCGAGTACACCTACATTATGTTTGTATTGTGCTATAGGAGCACAGCGAGTACACCTACATTATGTTTGTATTGTGCCGTAGGAGAACAGCGAGTACACCTACATTATGTTTGTATTGTGCCGTAGGAGAACAGCGAGTACACCTACATTATGTTTGTATTGTGCCGTAGGAGCACAGCGGTAAAAGGCTTATACAGTAAATACATGATAATACGCTACAGTCAGTGTATGAGGTCGTCCACAACATGACAGGGGAAGAGATACACATCTATCTTGGTTTCCTAACCTAGAAACAAAATTGTTTGTCACATTCGTTAATAAACAACATCCACCTTAATGCATATTCATATCAGTCTTTGAAGAACCAGAAGCATCCGAATTCTGAAAGACAGTGGCCATGCTCACATATTTAAAGAGATGAACCAAGATGTATGACAAACAGAGTCTGGTTTGAATTTGCAGTTTCAAAAATAAACTGTCGTAGAAAAATGTCCAGGCAAACCGTCTTGGGATTCCGTAATGAAGAGCTCTAGTATTTCGGAACAAATTCCCAATTGTGGAAAACCCCACCCAGACAAGGCACTTAATTGAATTCATTAAACATACATTCCTGATGACCTCACTTCCAAATCAAAGTTTATTTGTCACGTGCGCCGAATACAACAGGTATTGTCACGTGCGCCGAATACAACAGGTACCTTACAGTGAAATGCTTACTTACAGGCTCTAACCAATGGTGCGAAAAAAAATAAAAAAATGTGTGTGTGTGTGTGTGTGTGTGTGTGTGTGTGTGTGTGTGTGTAGGTAAGTAAAGAAATAAAACAACAGTAAAAAGACATTTGAAAAAAGAGTAGCAAGGCTTTATACAGACACCTGTTAGTCAGGCTTATTGAGGTAGTATGTACATGTAGATATGGTTAAAGTGACTATGCATATATGATGAACAGAGGGTAGCAGAAGCGTAAAAAGAGGGGTTGGCGGGTGGTGGGACACAATGCAGATCGCCCGGTTAGCCAATGTGCGGGAGCACATTATACTGAATGTATAGTTAAAGTGACTATGCATATAAGATAAACAGAGTAGAAGCAGCGTAAAAGAGGGGTTGGGGGGTGGCACACAATGCAAATAGTCCGGGTAACCATTTGGTTACCTGTTCAGGAGTCTTATGGCTTGGGGGTAAAAACTGTTGAGAAGCCTTTTTGTCCTAGACCTGGCACTCCGGTAACGCTTGCCATGCTGTAGTAGAGAGAACAGTCTGTGACTGGGGTGGAAGTTGCAGCTGTAGAACCTTTTGAGGATCTCAGGACCCATGCCAAATCTTTTTAGTTTCCTGAGGGGGAATAGGCTTTGTCGTGCCCTCTTCACGACTGTCTTGGTGTGTTTGGACCAATCTAGTTTGTTGTTGATGTGGACACCAAGGAATTTGAAGCTCTCAACCTGCTCCACTACAGCCCCGTTGATGAGAATGGAGACGTGCCCTGTGCTCCTTTTCCTGTAGTCCACAATCATCTCCTTAGCCTTGGATAAGTTGTTATTCTTGCACCACCCGGCCAGGTCTCTGATCTCCCTATAGGCTGTCTCGTCGTTGTCGGTGATCAGACCTACCACTGTTGTCGTCAGCAAACTTAATGATGGTGTTGGAGTTGTGCCTGGCCATGCAGTCGTGGGTGAACAGGGAGTACAGGAGGGGACTGAGCATGCACCCCTGGGGAGCTCCCGTGTTAAGGATCAGCGTGGCAGATGTGTTGCTATCTACCCTCACCACCTGGGGGCGGCCCTTCAGGAAGTCCAGGATCCAGTTGCAGAAGGAGGTATTTAGTGCCAGGATCCTTAGCATGGTGATGAGCTTTGAGGGTACTATGGTGTTGAACGCTGAGCTGTAGTCAATGAACAGCATTCTCACATAGGTGTTCCTTTTGTCCAGGTGGGACACAGTCGTCCGGAACAGCTGATGCTCTCATGCATGCCTCAGTGTTGCTTGCCTCGAAGCGAGCATTGAAGTGATTTAGCTCATCTGGTAGGCTCGTGTCACTGGGCAGCCCGCGGCTGTGCTTCCCTTTGTAGTCTGTAATATTTTGCAAGCCCTGCCACATCCGACGAGCGTCGGAGCCGGTGTAGTATGATTCAATCTTAGCCCTGTATTGACGCTTTGCCTGTTTGATGGTTCGTCGCAGGGCATAGCGGGATTTCTTGTAACCTTCCGGGTTAGAGTCCCGCACCTTGAAAGGGGCAGCTCTACCCCTTTAGCTCACTCCTCTTCCTACTAGTCATTGAGACATCTCCATACAGCAACAGATATATGACAGACACGCTGTATATGACAGACACCCTGTATATGACAGACACCCTGTATATGACAGACACCCTGTCTTACACTCAAATACTCCTGACTAACCCCCTTTATATCACACAACGAATAATAAACAATTGTTCAAGTACTCTACCTATGAACACTTCCTAATATATTACTATAATCTCTTAATGATCCTGAGTTATCAGCAGGTTTGAGTCTGTAGAAAAATAACCACACTTAAAATATCATATTATGAGTGATAATAAAACATTATAAAAGGCTTAAACATGCTTAAAACAACTCCTTATACCTAGTTATAAACTGGGTGGTTCGAGCCCTGAATGCTGATTGTCTGAAATCTGTGGTATATCAGACCGAATACCACGGGTATGACAAAAAATATATATTTTTACTGTTCTAATTACATTGGTAACCAGTTTAAAATAGATATAAGGCACCTCAGGGCCTTATTGCTTAATTATACTCATTATAGAGTGGTAAGGAGGAAGAGGAGGAGCTCCATGGACCCTTCCTGTCCAGATGTAATTTAGCCATACATTGTAGTCATTGCACTCTGTAGAGTTGCTAGTTTCTCTAGTTTTCTCGTGTCCATTAAATCGTGACATTCCTGGATTACTCACTATATTAAATAAAGCATGATTTAATCACCAAATATGGTAGTCAGTTTAAAAAAAGGTTAAGGGTCCAAGACTGTGTACATACAGTATCTGCCTGTTTTGGTAAAATCACTAGATATCCCATCGAGCCAAGCGGGAAGAGGCTGCCCAGTTCCAAGACCAAATCATGAGGCAGATTGTCACGCCCTGGTCGAAGTATATAATGTTTGTCTTCATTTATTTGGTCAGGCCAGGGTGTGACATGGGTTATTGTGGTGCGTTTTTGTCTTGGGGTTTTGTGGGGTGTCTAGCATAGTCTATGGCTGCCTGAGGCATTCTCAATCAGAGTCAGGTGATTATCGTTGTCTCTGATTGGGAACCATATTTAGGCAGCCATATTCTTTGAGTATTTCGTGGGTGATTGTTCCTGTCTCTGTGTTAGTGTTCACCAGATAGGCTGTATAGGTTTTCACGTTCCGTTTGTTTTGTTCGTATTTCATCATCATTAAAGATGTATCGAATTAACCACGCTGCATTTTGGTCCGACTCTCCTTCGACGGAAGAAAACCGTTACACAGATTGTAGTTTTTATGCCCTGATGTAAGGAGCTGGCGGAGAAAATGTTGCTGAAACAATTTAGAGACGAAACGAATAAATCAAATGACTCATATTTAAGGACAGTGAATCGATATACAGTACAATCCTGAAATCAGATGCACCTATCAATAGGAGGACAAAGCTCAAAACAAAATGAACGATGAAGTCTCCTCCGGACATGGTAGACACCTCCTCCTCCTCACCGTTCTATTCCTGTTGGTTTGAAGACTTATTCTATTATGTAGTTAACCTCCATTGTCTTCCAAGAGTTGCTGCATATTTTTCACACTGCTAGTCTTTTTATCTGACATCATCACCAGGGCAACTAGTCCCATACACTTCAGCTGCATGGCATGTTTGTCAAGGTGAAATGTTCAGATTAAAAATAGAACAGTACCTTATAGAACAAACAGAGATCTTGATTTCACAAGTCTGGTATGTCTATTCTCTATTGTAGTGACGTGTCGTTTTAACGTCACATGTTGAACATCCTTTTTCTGTCTGTTTATAATGCTGATTTCCTCCAAGCGCGCTCTTTTTCTCCAAGACAAAGGGTCATAAAAGTGGCCCTTCACACCTAGGTGTGGTCACAGAAATCAGCATGAAGAGAACGGACTTGGAAGCTCTAACCCTGGCAATTGACTGGTAAACTCATGGGTACACTCGCAAAGGCTGCCTGATAATGTGATGCAATAATTCCCTTTTTGGAATGTTCTATCAACTGACAGACCCAGTCGGTTTTAGACAGAAAGTTGTGGCCCTGCCCGACTATGGGGAAAATAACCTGTCGTTACCTAGGTTACCCCACTGGCTCACAGCAAATACCTGGCCTTTTTTCCCAAACACAATTTTATTTTTGTCTGCTTGTTTTAGTCAATTTACTACATTTAAGTAAAGTACAACATTGCCTGCTCCTGAGTGTTCTCACTACTTAGAAAAACATACTATTGTAGGCCTTCCCTCATGCCACTTTCCATGACGATGCTAGCAGCCACGATGCTAGCAGCCACGTGAGTGAGTGCTAGCTACTGACCGGAACATTAAGCTAGCCAAGACCATCAACACAAACAAACGTACTAAACAGCTCCAAGTAAGTGAGTGGGGTTACAAATGGACTATTCTAAACAAGTTAAATGTCATACCTGTGATGAAATGTTTCCACACACATAGTTACATGTACCCTACTTGGACACCGGGTCCCCACCTTTCCCACCCTCCCACGTTGAATAGCCTGAAGCCACAGGACTCTTCCCGCAGGCTCTACTTCCCTACGTGGGAGCATTGGCAACCACAGGTTGGGATTTTTCACCTGGTTACGTGTGCATTGAACAACACAGCAGCTTTTTGGCATGTTTTTTCTTCTTCTTCTGTATATAACAAAAAAATAAACAACAAAGTTGGCTCTTTTACACTGGGGGTCAATGGGAAAGAATGTTTATTTTTCCCAATTTGCCATGGTATTGTATAATTTTCATTCAGATGATGCTAACTGATGTGGCTCATGCAATTGAAATGTCAGTTGTGTTGACTCAGCAACTCACAGCACAAATTGAAGGGTACACTTCCTGATTTTACTTCCTGGCATGGGTACACTCAAAATGGCTGCCAGTCCACCCATTATGCCATCAATGACTTGAATGGAGATGCCCTTTCTATTCATTCCTATTTCGGAAAAGCTGACCACGACTCCATTTTGTTGATCCCTGCATACAGAAAGAAACTAAAACAAGAGGCTCCCACGCTGAGGTCTGTCCAACGCTGGTCCCGACCAATCTGATTCCACACTCCAAGACTGCTTCCATCACGTGGACTGGGATATGTTCCGTATTGCGTCAGACAACAACATTGACGAATACGCTGATTCGGTGTGCGAGTTCATTAGAACGTGCGTTGAAGATGTCGTTCCCATAGCAACGATTAAAACATTCCCAAACCAGAAACCGTGGATTGATGGCAGCATTCGCGTGAAACTGAAAGCGCGAACCACTGCTTTTAATCAGGGCAAGGTGACTGGTAACATGACCGAATACAAACAGTGTAGCTATTCCCTCCGCAAGGCAATCAAACAAGCTAAGCGTCAGTATAGAGACAAAGTAGAATCTCAATTCAACGGCTCAGACACAAGAGGTATGTGGCAGGGTCTACAGTCAATCACAGATTACAAAAAGAAAACCAGCCCCGTCACGGACCAGGATGTCTTGCTCCCAGGCAGACTAAATCACTTTTTTGCCCGCTTAGAGGACAATACAGTGCCACTGACACGGCCTGCAACCAAAACATGCAGCCTCTCCTTCACTGCAGCCGAGGTGAGTAAAACATTTAAACGTGTTAACCCTCGCAAGGCTGAAGGCCCAGACGGCATCCCCAGCCGCGCCCTCAGAGCATGCGCAGACCAGCTGGCTGGTGTGTTTACGGACATATTCAATCAATCTCTATCCCAGTCTGCTGTTCCCACATGCTTCAAGAGGGCCACCATTGTTCCTGTTCCCAAGAAAGCTAAGGTAACTGAGCTAAACGACTACCGCCCCGAAGCACTCACTTCCGTCATCATGAAGTGCTTTGAGAGACTAGTCAAGGACCATATCACCTCCACCCTACCTGACACCCTAGACCCACTCCAATTTGCTTACCGCCCAAATAGGTCCACAGACGATGCAATCTCAACCACACTGCACACTGCCCTAACCCATCTGGACAAGAGGAATACCTATGTGAGAATGCTGTTCATCGACTACAGCTCGGCATTTAACACCATAGTACCCTCCAAGCTCGTCATCAAGCTCGAGACCCTGGGTCTCGACCCCGCCCTGTGCAACTGGGTACTGGACTTCCTGACGGGCCGCCCCCAGGTGGTGAGGGTAGGCAACAACATCTCCACCCCGCTGATCCTCAACACTGGGGCCCCACAAGGGTGCGTTCTGAGCCCTCTCCTGTACTCCCTGTTCACCCACGACTGCGTGGCCACGCACGCCTCCAACTCAATCATCAAGTTTGCGGACGACACAACAGTGGTAGGCTTGATTACCAACAACGATGAGACGGCCTACAGGGAGGAGGTGAGGGCCCTCGGAGTGTGGTGTCAGGAAAATAACCTCACACTCAACGTCAACAAAACTAAGGAGATGATTGTGGACTTCAGGAAACAGCAGAGGGAACACCCCCCTATCCACATCGATGGAACAGTAGTGGAGAGGGTAGCAAGTTTTAAGTTCCTCGGCATACACATCACAGACAAACTGAATTGGTCCACCCACGCAGACAGCATCGTGAAGAAGGCGCAGCAGCGCCTCTTCAACCTCAGGAGGCTGAAGAAATTCGGCTTGTCACCAAAAGCACTCACAAACTTCTACAGATGCACAATCGAGAGCATCCTGGCGGGCTGTATCACCACCTGGTATGGCAACTGCTCCGCCCACAACCGTAAGGCTCTCCAGAGGGTAGTGAGGTCTGCACAACGCATCACCGGGGGCAAACTACCTGACCTCCAGGACACCTACACCACCCGATGTTACAGGAAGGCCATAAAGATCATCAAGGACAACAACCACCCGAGCCACTGCCTGTTCACCCCGCTATCATCCAGAAGGCGAGGTCGGTACAGGTGCATCAAAGCTGGGACCGAGAGACTGAAAAACAGCTTCTATCTCAAGGCCATCAGACTGTTAAACAGCCACCACTAACATTGAGTGGCTGCTGCCAACACACTGACTCAACTCCAGCCACTTTAATAATGGGAATTGATTGGAAATTATGTAAAATATATCACTAGCCACTTTAAACAATGCTACGTAATATAATGTTTACATATCCTACATTATTCATCTCATATGTATACGTATATATTGCACTCTATATCATCTACTGCATCTTTATGTTGTACATGTATCACTAGCCACTTTAACTATGCCACTTTGTTTACATACTCATCTCATATGTATATACTGTACTCGATACCATCTACTGTATCTTGCCTATGCTGCTCTGTACCATCACTCATTCATATATCTTTATGTACATATTCTTTATCCCCTTACACTTGTGTGTATAAGACAGTAGTTTTGGAATTGTTAGTTAGATTACTTGTTGGTTATTACTGCATTGTCGGAACTAGAAGCACAAGCATTTCGCTACACTCGCATTAACATCTGCTAATCATGTGTATGTGACAAATAAAATTTGATTTGATTTGATTTGATACCATGTGATCTCACAAGACTACAAAAGGACTCCACCTCACAGGACTACAAAAGGTGCTGTCTCCACCTTACACTCTTAACCTCTTATCCTGCCGGACATATTAACTCTGGACCCAAAGAAGGGAGGAGAACCTCCATCTCCAGCAGCCCGACCACAGAGCCTGGACCTTTGCCTTTAACGGCCAGAACTGGTAACTGCCAGGATGTATTCCCTAAAGTACATTTTAGGGAATAGTACCTGTAATCCAGTAGACAAATTGGGACAGAAGTGCTCATGCACTAAACAGACTCAGAAGAAGACAAAAGACCTTAAAGAGCTCGCGTAGCCTGAACGTTACACTTCAGCTAAACTTCTCCAAGGACAAAGAGCTAGCGTAGCCTGAACGGTACACTTCAGCTAACCTTCTCCAAGGACAAAGAGCTAGCGTAGCCTGAACGGTACACTTCAGCTAACCTTCTCCAAGGACAAAGAGCTAGCGTAGCCTGAACGGTACACTTCAGCTAACCTTCTCCAAGGACAAAGAGCTAGCGTAGCCTGAACGGTACACTTCAGCTAACCTTCTCCAAGGAAAGAAGGAGAAGACAATTAGAACACAGCCTCTGCACCCACAGTGTCTGAGGTGGACACGTCCTCACCAAGGTGGACACGTCCTCAGACACTGTGACACCCAGGTGGACACATCCTCACCAAGGTGGACACATCCTCACCAAGGTGGACACGTCCTCACCAAGGTGGACACATCCTCAGACACTGTGACACCCAGGTGGACACGTCCTCAGACACTGTGACACCCAGGTGGACACGTCCTCAGACACTGTGACACCCAGGTGGACACGCCCTCAGACATTGTGACACCCAGGTGGACACGCCCTCAGACACTGTGACACACAGGTGGACTTTCAAAAATATATATACACATTTTTGAACTAGGAAAGTCCTTTAAGAACAAATTCTTATTTACAATGATTGCCAAACCCGGACAACGCTGGGCCATTTGTGCGTCGCCCTATGCCTCTCCCAATCACAGCCGGATGAGATTCAGCCTGAATTCGAACCATGGACTGTAGTGAAACCTCTAGCACTGAGATGCAGTGCCTTAGACCGCTGTGCCACTCGGGAGGCCTCAGATGATTGCATTGTCGACAACAAGGTGGACACAGCCTCTCTGTCTCTCACACAGAAACACTGTGATACTGCAGCTGCATAGACTCCTCCCCCGAGACAATAGGACTGCTATCTCCAGGACAATTTCCTGTTTTATTCCTCTTCCCATTCCTCCCTCACTCATATCTCCTCCTCCTCCCATTCCTCCCTACTCCTTCATCCTCCTCCCAGTCCTCCCTCACTCCTATCTCCTTCCATTCCTGCCTCACTCCTATCTCCTCCTCCTTCCATTCCTCCCTCACTCCTATCTCCTCCCATTCCTCCCTCACTCCTATCACATCCTCCTCCCATTCCTCCCTCACTCCTATCACATCCTCCTCCCATTCCTCCCTCACTCCTATCTCCTCCTCCTCCCATTCCTACCTCATCCTCCATCTTCCTCCTCCCATTCTTCCCTCACTCCTTGCTCCTCCCTCACTCCTTCCTCCTCCTCCACAAGAATGGCCACAGCTCATGATCAGCAGCATTGGGCCAACCCTCTCATCCTGAAACACTGAAACACTACTATAGATAAACTAACTAACTAACCTAAGAAAACTCTCTGTGGCATACAGAACACAAACACAAAACATGTTCCTTACAAACACAGCAGGTGTATGGACAGCAAGCTACAGAATACATTGCATGCTCTACTATTACCCATGTACAGAATACAGTATACTCTGGACAGAGCACAGGGATCCCTTACATCACACACACACACTTACCATCACACACACAGCCTAAAACCCACACTGGTGCACCACCCAGCAAAACATGTTGGCACAGCAAATGTACAAGAGTGTGCTATAGGCAACCCGATACTATGTGAGAGAGATAGAGCTATTTAGAGGGAGAGCGAGAGAAAGAGAGGGCTAGAGAGAGAGAGAGAGAGAGAGAGGAGAGAGAGAGAAAGAGAGGGCTAGAGAGAGAGAGAGCAAGAGAGGGCTAGAGAGAGAGAGAGAGAAAGAGAGGGCTAGAGAGAGAGAGAGAGGAGAGAGAGAGAGAGAGAGAGAAAGAGAGGGCTAGAGAGAGAGAGAGAGAGAGAGAGAGAGAGCAAGAGAGGACGAGAGAGATGAGAGGGAGAGAGAGAGGAGAGAGAGGGCTAGAGAGAGAGAGGAGAGAGAGAGAGAGAGAGAGCGAGAGGACGAGAGAGTGAGAATGAGAGGGCTAGAGAGAGATATGCCACGATACACCACACATCGCATCGAAGACGAACAACAGAGCACAAGGTGACTCATTTGGATGCCTGAAGTTCTAAGGGTTGAGATGTTGTTGTAAATAAAAGCGCATGAGCAGCAGTGTGCAGCGTTTTCCTTTCTGACTTACAGTTTAAGACATTTGTCATGTTTATCTTCAAAGTTAACCATTCTTAACCAATAAGTGATTGTAATTTACGACATTAGCATAAAGGTTAACATGCACACCTCCCCGTGATGCTGATATTAGACAACCCAACACCAGAGAACCGATCAACAAGGAATATCTCAGTCAGACAACGTGGGAGTACTGTGTCTCAAAATCAGCCTCACAGCCAGGGAATGGAATGGAGAGAGAGAAAAAAGAGGGAATAGAGGGAGAGAAACCATAGATAGTGTCAGAGTGTTAAGGGAATTTTTATCAATGATGACTAATTATGTATACATTTCAATCAGGACTGACTAATCAGAATACTATTATGTTACTGTATATGTACCAATCCGAATACTATTATGTTACTCTATATGTACTAATCAGTACTCTCGTGAATAAAGGCTGCTATTTGACTTTAAGACCGGGCTCTGTCGATCTCTATAAAATAATGGTCATACAAATTCTTATGAATTGACAGAGTGTTTAATTTTAATTGGGAATTAAAACAGAGGAATTAAATTCCTGCAACACAGAGCGAATAGAGGGAGAGAAACCATAGCTAGTGTCAGAGGGAACAGAGAGAGAGAAAAGAGAGGGAAGGAGAGAAAGGAAGGGGGTTAGTGAAGGTGTCAGCAGTGAGCTGAATACATCCTGCTGCTGTCGCCACCCTGTGAAAGGGACGAGTGGTAAACAGCTGACCACATATTGGCGGGAACGCTCCAGAACTAAGATGTGCTTAACATTACTTGGCTGCTCCAGTAAACATTCAAGAAACGTCCAGGTAACGTTCAGCAGGTCTATTGTTGTGAGCATGCACAAGAGGAACATATCTACATCATATGTTGCTTTGTTTTTTTTAAATTAAAAAATGTGTTGCGGGAGCTAGCTAGCGGTAGCTAACTGAATGTAAACAAATTAGTTGTATCATTCCACATTCAACTATTACATTAATTTACATTCAGTTAGCTAGCTAGCGTTCCTATTCTCATTTGCTAGCTATGGAACACTGCTTCATGCCTCCAAAAATAATGGGGAGGTGCCTCAGTCAGTTTTGTTTACATTTTGTGAATGGTTAGCGGTGTTAGCATCTCCTGGGAAACCAGGTGTAATACGTGTGTGTAATATGTAGCACTAGTACTCACTGTCTTCACCTGGACATGGCGTACCAGGCTTCACTGGAGAACTGGGGAAGACTGCAAGAAAATAATGAAAGACAACTATGAATATCCAGAGACATGCCTAGTCAAAATGTTGGGACATAGACAGACTAATGATATAATTATTGCAGAGGAGGAGAGGAGGGGAAAGGGGAGGAGGAGTTGAAAAGAGAGTAGAGAAGAGGTGAAAGGAGAAGGTGAGGTAAAGAGGGGGGGGGAGTTTAGACAGACTGGGGCCTGACTGACCGTGCAGCAGGAGTCCAGAGTTCATGTTGCGGCTGTAGATCCGGAAGGCCTCCTCTAGTTCCATCTGAGAAGAGATGGTACATGGGTCTCCTATGAGACACACGCATGGTGACACACACAAACAGATTATTAATTTATTTCACACAGGTAGTGGAGATACGCAGGTTGTAGCTAGCTTATGATCTTGTCTACCCTGATTACAACTGAGTCATCTTCCACCCGCAGGTGCGAGGCCCAATTACCCTCATCGTCGATCCACTTGAGCATGATTGGCTGATGCCGGTCCAGGCCGCACATCACCCACACCTTCTCACACAGTTCAATGTAGGTTACCGTGGTAGCCAGGTCCGATATCAGCATGTCCCTACACACCCAGGAGATGCTAACATGCCAGCAGCAAACCACCCTGCATACCACTGCTAGCTTGCTTCTGAAGCTAAGCAGGGTTGTTCCTGGATGGGAGACCAGATGCTGCTGGAAGTGGTGTTGGAGGGCCAGCAGGAGGCACTCTTTCCTCTGGTCTAAAGAAATGCCCCAGGGCAGTGATTGGGGACACTGCCCTGTGTAGGGTGCTGTCTTTCGGATGGGACGTTAAACAGGTTTCCTGACTGTCTGATGTCATTAAAGATCCCATGGCCCTTATCGTAAGAGTAGGGGTGTTATCCCTAGTGTCCTGGCTAAATTCCCAATCTGGTCACCTTATCATCCCCAGTTTACAATTGGCTCATTCATCCCTGTAACTATTCCCCAGGTTGTTGCTGTAAAGGAGAATGTGTTCTCAGTCAACTTACCTGGTAAAATAACAGATTAATATTATTCAAATCACAAGGACTCTTTCACACGGATGAATATTATTCAAATGACAGAGACTCTTTGACATTGATTAATATTATTCAAATCACAGACTCTTTCACTTTGCAATACATCAGGGTTAGTGCAGATAGAAATACACCCAATTGGATTCAGTCGAGAAGCTTGAACATAAATTAAAATGCAGCCCAAGCCAGACATGCATTGACTACAGTCAGTGAGTATTTCCTTAAGACAACGCTGGAGGTACCTGTTCAGCGTTAGACGTGTGTGGACTAAATATCTTGTAAAAATGGTATTACAACAGACATCCATCCATCATGTCACTGTCATTTGAATGTGATAAACAGACCAAGGAAGGATGAATTACTACACAATATGATTTTATCAACTGAGCACGGCTACAGGTTGAACCGTGCACGGCTACAGGTTGAACCGTGCACGGCTACAGGCTGAACCGTGCACGGCTACAGGCTGAACCGTGCACGGCTACAGGCTGAACCGTGCACGGCTACAGGCTGAACCGTGCACGGCTACAGGTTGAACCGTGCACGGCTACAGGATGAACCGTGCACGGCTACAGGTTGAACCGTGCACGGCTACAGGTTGAAGGTTCAGGATTCAGACAGACACACACAGTGTGCAGCAGCTTGTATGTAGCATGCTGTTGGCCACCAGGCCGTCACTTCCATGGATCATTCCGCTTCCTCCCGCTAAAGGAAGTCCAAATGTTCATCTGCACAGTTCAACCTGTAGCCGTGCACAGTTCAACCTCTAGCCGTGCACAGTTCAATCTATTGCCCAAAGCCAACACCTCGTTTGGGCGCCTTTCCTTCCAGTTCTCTGCTGCCAGTGACTGGAACGAATTGCAAAAATCACTGAAGCTGGAGATTTACATTTCCCTCACTAACTTTAAACATCAGCTATCTGAGCAGCTAACCGATCGCTTCAGCTGTACATAGTCCATCTGTAAATAGCCCACCCAATCTACCTACCTCATCCCCATATTGTTTTTAATGTACTTTTCTGCTCTTTTGCACACCAGTATCACTACTTACACACCATGATCTGCTCATCTATCACTCCAGTGTTTATCTGTTAATTGTAATTACTTCGCTACTATTGCCTATTTATTGCCTTGCCTCCTCACGTCATTTGCACTCACTGTATATAGACTTTAGTTTTTTTCTATTGTGTTATTGACTGTGTCAATTCCATGTGTAATATGCAATTCCATGTGTAATACAATTCCATGTGTAACTCTGTGTTGTTGTTTGTGTCGCACTGCTTTGCTTTATCTTGGCCAGGTCCCAGTTGTAAATGAGAACATGTTCTCAACTGGCCTACCTGGTTAAATAAAGGTGAAATAAACAATTAAAATAAATATAAAAAAGTAGCCGTGCTCAGTTCAACCTGTAGCCGTGCACGGTTCAACCTGTAGCCGTGCACGGTTCAACCTGTAGCCGTGCACGGTTCAACCTGTAGCCGTGCACGGTTCAACCTGTAGCCGTGCTCGGTTCAACCTGTAGCCGTGCACTGTTCAACCTGTAGCCGTGCACGGTTCAACCTGTAGCCGTGCACGGTTCAACCTGTAGCCGTGCACGGTTCAACCTGTAGCCGTGCACGGTTCAACCTGTAGCCGTGCACGGTTCAACCTGTAGCCGTGCACGGTTCAACCTGTAGCCGTGCTCGGTTCAACCTGTAGCCGTGCACGGTTCAACCTGTAGCCGTGCACCGAAAACAAATCTAATGTTGTCTTGAAGACAATGTTAATTTGCTTTGACTCCAGTGTTCCGTAGGCCTACATGTTGACTCTAGTGTTCCATAGTCCTACAAGTTGACTCTAGTGTTCCATAGTCCTACATGTTGACTCTAGTGTTCCATAGTCCTACATGTTGACTCTAGTGTTCCATAGTCCTACCTGTTGACTCTAGTGTTCCATAGTCCTACATGTTGACTCTAGTGTTCCATAGGTCTATAGGCCTACATGTTGACTCCAGTGTTCCATAGGCCTACATGTTGACTCTAGTGGTCCATAGGCCTACCTGTTGACTCTAGTGTTCCATAGTTTTACCTGTTGACTCTAGTGTTCCATAGTCCTACCTGTTGACTCTAGTGTTCCGTAGTCCTACATGTTGACTCTAGTGTTCCATAGTCCTACATGTTGACTCTAGTGGTCCATAGTCCTACATGTTGACTCTAGTGTTCTACATGTTGACTCTAGTGTTCCATAGTCCTACCTGTTGACTCTAGTGTTCCATAGTCCTACCTGTTGACTCTAGTGTTCCATAGGTCTATAGGCCTACATGTTGACTCTAGTGTTCCATAGTCCTACCTGTTGACTCTATTGGTCCATAGTCCTACATGTTGACTCTAGTGTTCCATAGTCCTACCTGTTGACTCTAGTGTTCTGGCCGGTGTGTTTACGGACATATTCAATCAATCCCTATACCAGTCTGCTGTTCCCACATGCTTCAAGAGGGCCACCATTGTTCCTGTTCCCAAGAAAGCTAAGGTAACTGAGCTAAACGACTACCGACTACCTCCGTCATCATGAAGTGCTTTGAGAGACTAGTCAAGGACCATATCACCTCCACCCTACCTGACACCCTTGACCCACTCCAATTTGCTTACCGCCCAAATAGGTCCACAGACGATGCAATCTCAACCACACTGCACACTGCCCTAACCCATCTGGACAAGAGGAATACCTATGTGAGAATGCTGTTCATCGACTACAGCTCGGCATTCAACACCATAGTACCCTCCAAGCTCGTCATCAAGCTCGAGACCCTGGGTCTCGACCCCGCCCCTGTGCAACTGGGTACTGGACTTCCTGACGGGCCCCCAGGTGGTGAGGGTAGGCAACAACATCTCCTCCCCGCTGATCCTCAACACTGGGGCCCCACAAGGGTGCTCTGAGCCCCCTCCTGTACTCCCTGTTCACCCAGACTGCGTGGCCATGCACGCCTCCAACTCAATCATCAAGTTTCCGGAGACACAACAGTGGTAGGCTTGATTACCAGTGTTCCATAGGCCTACAGGGAGGAGGTGAGGGCCCTCGGAGTGTGGTGTCAGGAAAATAACCTCACACTGTCAACAAAACTAAGGAGATGATTGTGGACTTCAGGAAACAGCAGAGGGAACACCCCCATCCACATGATGGAACAGTAGTGGAGAGGGTTCCAAGTTTTAAGTTCCTCGGCATAAACATCACAGACAAACTGAATTGGTCCACTCAGTCACAGACAGCATCGTGAGGAAGGCGCAGCAGCGCCTCTTCAACCTCAGGAGGCTGAAGAAAGTCGGCTTGTCACCAAAAGCACTCACAAACTTCTACAGATGCACAATCGAGAGCATCCTGGCGGGCTGTATCACCGCCTGGTATGGCAACTGTTGCCCTCAACCGTAAGGCTCTCCAGAGGGTAGTGAGGTCTGTTGACTCTAGCATCACCGGGGGCAAACTACCTGCCCTCCAGGACACCTACACCACCCGATGCTACAGGAAGGCCATAAAGATCATCAAGGACATCAACCACCCGAGCCACTGCCTGTTCAGCTGTCATCCAGAAGGCGAGGTCAGTACAGGTGCATCAAAGCTGGGACCGAGAGACTGAAAAACAGCTTCTATCTCAAGGCCATCAGACTGTTAAACAGCCACCACTAACATTGAGTGGCTACTGCCAACACACTGTCAATGACACTGACTCTACTCCAGCCACTTTAATCATGGGAATTGATGGGAAATGATGTAAATATATCACTAGCCACTTTAAACAATGCTACCTTATATAATGTTACTTACCCTACATTGTTCATCTCATATGCATACGTTGATACTGTACACTATATCATCGACTGCATCCTTATGTAATACATGTATCACTAGCCAGTTTAACTATGCCACTTGGTTTACATACTTATCTCATATGTATATACTGGTCGATATCATCTACTGTATCTTGCCTATGCTGTCGGTACCATCACTCATTCATATATCCTTATGTACATATTCTTTATCCCCTTACACTGTGTATAAGACAGTAGTTTTTTTTTGGAATTGTTAGTTAGATTACTTGCTCGTTATTACTGCATTGTCGGAACTAGAAGCACAAGCATTTCGCTACACTCGCATTAACATCTGCTAACCATGTGTATGTGACAAATAAAATTTGATTTGATTTGATTTGATTTGATTTGGCCTACATGTTGACTCTAGTGGTCCATAGACCTACATGTTGACTCTAGTGGTCCATAGGTCTACATGTTGACTCTAGTGTTCCATAGGCCTACATGTTGACTCTAGTGTTACATAGGTCTATAGGCCTACATGTTGACTCTAGTGTTACATAGGTCTATAGGCCTACATGTTGACTCTAGTGTTACATAGGTCTATAGGCCTACATGTTGACTCTAGTGTTCCATAGGTCTATAGGCCTACATGTTGACTCTAGTGTTCCATAGGTCTATAGGCCTACATGTTGACTCCAGTGTTCCATAGGCCTACATGTTGACTCTAGTGTTCCATAGGCCTACATGTTGACTCTAGTGTTACATAGGTCTATAGGCCTACATGTTGACTCTAGTGTTACATAGGTCTATAGGCCTACATGTTGACTCCAGTGTTCCATAGGCCTACATGTTGACTCCAGTGGTCCATAGGCCTACATGTTGACTCTAGTGTTCCATAGGCCTACATGTTGACTCCAGTGGTCCATAGGCCTACATGTTGACTCTAGTGGTCCATAGGCCTACATGTTGACTCTAGTGGTCCATAGGCCTACATGTTGACTCTAGTGGTCCATAGGCCTACATGTTGACTCCAGTGTTCCATAGGCCTACATGTTGACTCTAGTGTTCCATAGGTCTATAGGCCTACATGTTGACTCCAGTGTTCCATAGGCCTACATGTTGACTCCAGTGGTCCATAGGCCTACATGTTGACTCTAGTGGTCCATAGGCCTACATGTTGACTCTAGTGTTACATAGGTCTATAGGCCTACATGTTGACTCTAGTGTTCCATAGGCCTACATGTTGACTCTAGTGTTCCATAGGCCTACATGTTGACTCTAGTGGTCCATAGGCCTACATGTTGACTCTAGTGTTACATAGGTCTATAGGCCTACATGTTGACTCTAGTGTTCCATAGGTCTACATGTTGACTCTAGTGTTCCATAGGTCTATAGGCCTACATGTTGACTCTAGTGTTCCATAGGCCTACATGTTGACTCTAGTGTTACATAGGTCTACATGTTGACTCTAGTGTTACATAGGTCTATAGGCCTACATGTTGACTCCAGTGGTCCATAGGCCTACCTGTTGACTCCAGTGGTCCATAGGCCTACATGTTGACTCCAGTGTTCCATAGGCCTACATGTTGACTCCAGTGTAAATGAGCATATTTTTTTGCGTTAAATATTTTTTTGTTGTCATTCAGAGTACTTGAAAAAAACACTGTGTGTACTTGAACAGACCAAAAATGTAAAATGCCCATCCCTGTGTGCCCATCCCAACTCATCCCTGAATAAATACTCTCCTTCGGTTGGTTCAATGACACTAGAAAAGGCATATGGTTCTCTGCTATGGGTAGCAGGTGTTATAGGGGTAGCCATGGCAACTACTATGTATGGGTTATTTTGACTTGTTCTACATGTATGGTTTTCTATACAGAGACCCGTTTGAGTCCAATGACAGACAGTGGCTCATACAGGCCAGAGGCAAGAGACACAAGACTACACTTCTCACAACTCACATCTGCATGCTACAAAACACCAGCTAGACAGCTACTCTGTCAAAGAGAGATAAAAATGGAGGCAAACTTGGGCAAGTCATTCTTATTCATTGACTAAAAGAAACGTCAGCCTTGAATAATTCAGTTCCCCCATGCAGTTAAACAAGTGTGTCTCACTATTTGTGAGCATTTTAAGTGAAATATAAAAGGCTAGATGCAAAAATCAACTAGCTATTAGAAAATCAACTAAAGCAAATAGCTAACAGCTACAAACAATTGTGCAAAATAGGCAACCGGTGTGTAGTAGTTAGCCTGATGAAACCAACCTGATAGCTGCGTTCCCTATTCTGTTTAGAAGTTAAACGTGATCAGGCTGGTCCCACCAAGCTATCTAGTAGTAGGATATTTCCATGAAATATCATTGGCACAGCATATACATAAAAGGTTGGCTGCACTGATGAGATGGCTAGCCTAATTGGGAGTGAATTGCAAATCCAACTCACATTCATTGGCATGTGGTGAGAAAATCATTCATTATAACGCAGGTTTCACTTCTGTTTCTCGGCTACTATTGATGTGGACATGGACACCCATGATTGCTCCTTGTTTGTGTCTCAAACCATGCCAGGTCTCAGCTGTTGACTACATCATTGTTGGTACTGCGGCCATCTGCCGGATTCAGAGTGGCTCTTTGTTGGCACAAAATGGCTACCCACCCTGCATCTCCAGGCCGGTGACAGGCTATATTTTGATGGATAGGTTAATATCGTCATCAACACACAATAGCATCAACGGATGAACTGCATTTGTAATCCATTCCAAATCCATAGGCCATCACTGAAAATGTTGGTTTCTTTTCATATTCAAATCTAAAATTCTGAAAATTGCGATTATACTTCTATATAAATGTATAGGTGACCTTGTGGGCACCTTTGATATGGAGCTTGTAAACTGTAGTGTGTTCATTTTCAGCATCACACCTCAATATAGGTCAACCTAACCCTTCCTGTCTGAATATGCTACTGTTGACAACACACAAACCCAATTCAGAATATGGGCATTGACCAATGTGACAAATAGGCAGATATGTTCAGGATCACTTAAGCCAGACATAATTCAGTATTTATATTTCCAGGGGATCATTTTAGGGCAGCCAGTGGTGATATGGTTAGTAATCGACTGATCTCGGTTACCCAGAATTTATATTCTCGCGGAAGTTGTCACTTCCCGTTTAACTTCTGGGGGGAACGACATTAATAATTGGGATTTCCGTTGTGTGAAGGAAGGAAGCAAAGTGTCGGCCGGACCCCTGCCTTCAGCTAATTTCTCTGCTGTGTATGATCCGTGTGGATACATGTGCGAAGCAGTACACATGGGAGAGTGCTGATGTTTTCAACACAACTATTTAGAATCTTAGCAGTGTCCATGTTTTCAACACAACTATTTAGAATCTTAGCAGTGTCCATGTTTTCAACACAACTATTTAGAATCTTAGCAGTGTCCATGTTTTCACAACTATTTAGAATCTTAGCAGTGTCCATGTTTTCAACACAACTATTTAGAATTTTAGCAGTGTCCATGTTTTCAACACAACTATTTAGAATTTTAGCAGTGTCCATGTTTTCAACACAACTATTTAGAATCTTAGCGGTGTCCATGTTTTCAACACAACTATTTAGAATCTGAGCGGTGTCCATGTTTTCAACACAACTATTTAGAATCTTAGCGGTGTCCATGTTTTCAACACAACTATTTAGAATCTTAGCGGTGTCCATGTTTTCAGCACAACTATTTAGAATCTTAGCAGTGTCCATGTTTTCAACACAACTATTTAGAATCTTAGCGGTGTCCATGTTTTCAACACAACTATTTAGAATCTTAGCGGTGTCCATGTTTTCAGCACAACTATTTAGAATCTTAGCAGTGTCCATTCCATCATGTAGTTTATCCCACTGCAACGGTTGTGCTTAAAAATGTTGACTGGCAAAGGGGACATCTTAACATGCTTGCCAACTGGCTATGGCAAAAGTTGAATATACTGTATAACAATGTAATGAATACAGCCACAGCTACAGTATATGAGCCATTTCATTTAGCAGGTTAATTTTCTTTTTTCAACCACTGTAAGTTCATAAGAGACAGTAGATACCCTGAGTGTACAATACATTAGGAACACCTGCTCCTTCCATGACAGACTGATCAGGTGAAATCTACGATCCCTTATTGAAGTCACCTATTAGATGAAGGAGAGAAGACAGGTTAATGAAGGATTTTTAAGCCTTGGGATAATTGAGTTCTTCAAACCACCGTGTTCAGCAAGAGGTTGACAGGACTGGCAGTGGACAAAGTGCACACTGTTGTTCATTGGTAAGTCTACATTTCAGACCATTGCCATTGCAGCTAGCTGTATCATCCATACTACTTTACTATTAACTGGCTAGCTTTATCATCCATCCTACTTTACTATTAACTGGCTAGCTGTATCGTCCATCCTACTTTACTATTAACTGTCTAGCTGTATCATCCATCCTACTTTACTATTAACTGGCTAGCTGTATCATCCATCCTACTTTACTATTAACTGGCTAGCTGTATCATCCATCCTACTTTACTATTAACTGTCTAGCTGTATCATCCATCCTACTTTACTATTAACTGGCTAGCTGTATCATCCATCCTACTTTACTATTAACTGTCTAGCTGTATCATCCATCCTACTTTACTATTAACTGGCTAGCTGTATCATCCATCCTACTTTACTATTAACTGTCTAGCTGTATCGTCCATCCTACTTTAGTATTAACTGGCTAGCTGTATCAAGCAGCTTCAGATGCGAGGGGGAAAAATATATATATTTATACACACTGAATAAATATGTATAAAACGCAACATGCGACAATTTCAACGATGTTACTGAGTTACAATTCATATAAGGAAATCAGTCAATTGAAATAAATTCATTAGGCCCAAATCTATGGATTTCACATGACTGGGCAGCCTTGTTAAAATGCCAATCTTTGTTTGAACACAAGTACAACAACACACTAAAGTTGGCCAACATCCGTTTAGTTACTGTTAGTTCCAGTATTTCCTTTATGAGCATCAGGGTTGTTGCCACGACCATTGTAGAGGTGTGTTTTAGGTTGGGTGTGGCAGCTAGTGTTACTAAGGGAATGTGCAGGTAGGAAGCAGCTCTCTGGCACTGCCAGCAGAGCAGACCTGGTTTCTCACAGCTGCACTAGAGTCTGACAGGCTTCCTGTGTACATTAAGAAACTGCAGAGCCAGCATGAGATATGGCTTGGAAAAAGGAACCTCAATCCAGAGATGAGGAACTCGCAGTACTCTGAATTGTTCCATTATCCCAACCGTTACATCGAGAAGACTGAACGACTGCTTGTTTTTCTGGAAAGCGGTCCTTTTCGTCCTTATGCAAAGTAGCACAAAACACAGCAGTCATTTTGGAATCATACCAAGAGCTCATACCGGAGCTCTGAGACATGCGTTGAAATCACTAAGCAGTGTACTTCGAAGCAGCATGCCAATGTTTGGTTAAATCACATTATCTGGTGTTACAATCTGTAGCGAATTCAGAGCCTAATGCCTTGTAAGAACTTAATGAATAGGGTTGTGGGTACTTCTATATGTATCCAGTACCCTATAGACCCATCATTGTAAAATTGAATTGAGAGTATATTTGGTACGTGCACAGGATACAGCAGGTATGAAGTGACATACTTAAATTTACAGGCATTTAGCAGACACTCTTATCCACAGCAACTTACAGTAGGGAGTGCATAGATATTCACACTTTTTTCATTCTGGTTCCCCATGGGAATTGAACCCACAACCCTAGCATTGCAAACACCAGGCTCTACAAATTGAACCACACAGGACTTTAATGTCATACACATGTCCCATGTAAACACTTACTTTGGGACCACTCTTTAGCATGACTTCATAGGCACTTCGATGTAACTACGTGAACATGTATCTGAGCATAACAAACATTAGGAACACCAGCATCCACTGGTTCAAAGGCACTTCAATCTTTTGTCTTGTCACTTCACCCTCTGAATAGCACACACACACAAGTCATGTCTCAATTGTCTCAAGGCTGAAAAATAATTTTTTAACCAGTCTCATCCCATTCATACACTGATTGAAGTGGATTTAACAAGTGACATCAGTAAGGGATCATAGCCTTCACCTGGTCAGTCTATGTCATGAAAAGAGCAGGTATTCTTAATGTTTTGTACACTCAATGTATAGTGTGCATCATATCTTAGAAAAATGCTTAGGTTAGAGTCAAATGTCAGGAAAGTCAAAGCATTATCCTAGGCCTGAAAAGATTCCCAAAAGCTTGGCAGTGAGCGAGGTAGGAAAATATTCACTATGACAAATCAAAGCCCATGGGAATCTCTAAGTGCAGGTAGACTTACTGCATGTCTCACTACTTAGACAACGTCTCACTACTTAGACAACGTCTCAGACAGCTCCTCTGCACATGAGAGCCCACTGAGTTAAAGGGACAGTTCACCTGAAATCAAATACTTTTTAAATACCTTAAAAGGTGGTCTAGAGTCAAGCTGAACCCATATACCACACAATCTGTGGTTGTAGTTCCTATATGCATTAGGAGACATCTACAGGCTACAAAACTGGAATTAAAGATAGTCACCATGTAAATAGATTATATGGGCCCCATCTTCCCTTTTAATTTTGACTCCAGTGTGAATTATCCCTTTAAGGAGAACTAATATGGCTGCTCATAATGGGTTGCTAGGCAACTAAAAGAATTAGGCTGTCAGCAAACGGACACTCAGCTGACCAAGGCCACACAATATTACCTTCCCCACCCCTTTAAATATGTTTAGAATTGGGGAATTACCAATGAATCCATAAAGCTCAGGAAGAGGGCTGATGCAATTCTGAATATTCAAATTCTACCTAAGTCAACTCCCCCACATTAGTACAGACTCCATCATATCCATTGCATAACTAGGCACTGTCGAGCTGTAATCTTCAAACCTTGAAAAGCACTTCCTACCTGTGCATGCACACTTCATTATTCATGTTCATTTGCGGGTTTGTAAGGTCGATGTGATACACGAAGTAAATACAATGGGAAAAAGAGAGGGCTGTGTGAATAACAATACTCAAAGCATTCAGTCATCAACAGAGAAATACACTATATGACCAAAAGTATGTGGTTACCTGCTCGTCAAACATCTCATTCCAAAATCATGCTTCAAAAAATCATGCTCAATTTTATACACCTGTCAGCAACGGGTGTGGCTGAAATAGTCGTAACCAGACAGGGGTGCTGTCATCTTCTCTGCCTCTCTTTTTGGCACAATGATTTGTTTAGGATGGGATCTTCAGAGCCTCCACAAATCAAGGAGGCTGACATTTTGCATATTCAAAGACGGCTTATAAAACATCCAAGTATATCCTGTGCTTGGCTCGACTCCCATCAACTGTAGTGTGACTATAGGACTTTACATTGAAGGAGCGTCCTTATCACAAGGTTGCAGCCCGTCAATAACATTTGCGTCGCATTCATTCAAATCGGACAACCTCTAGACTGTAAATTTGCATATTTTTACCCTAAGACAATTAAGGGCATCATTTGTTTGTTTCAGCAACCAAAAACATGTTAAGAATATAGACTCCAGGGTTTATCTACAGAACGCAGAAGAGAATATGGACCCCTATTCACATTACATCTCATAGGAGTACTGGTCTCGGATCAATGAATCAGCTCTTGTTCATTATTATTGTAAAGGCATTGTAAACTGACACTAGATCAGCATTCCTAGTCTGAGATGCTTTGTGAATACGGAACACTGGAGTTTGGCCATATGAGACCGCATCCTATTCTGACAGGAATTATTGCCAAGTTGTTCAGTGGCATCATCATTCACCACTATTATAACCACTGCAGCTCTCAACCTCGAAACCACCAAGCCTTAAATCTACCTACAAGAACCTTTTGCCTGTAGACAAGCCTCAGTTAGCATGGAGCAAACTAGTGTGCACATCACCTTAGCTCCCTCTTACTGTTATGTCAACAGCCAGGTCCAGCAACACTTGACACACACGTTGGTTAAATAATAGCATCAGCCACCTACAATAAAAGCACCGATATCGCAGCAATTTTGCAATGCTGGAATGTGACGATGATTCTCCAGTGACACTGATTCAAGGAAGCAACTTATGAACCTGAATTATGCAATGTAGTTGAATACACATGGTGGTCTAAGTACCTGAATGTGTTTTGTAATGATTAGGCCTGAGGTGAATAAGAAATGTCTTATCAGCCTATCAAACATGGTATGTCCATGACATTTTGATAATATTGTAGTGAACGGCGAGGCAGGGAAGTGAACCCAGGTCGCTGGCGTGAAAGTCAAACACCCAATGCATTGCACCAATAGGATTAACGTGGCTCATTTAGTAAAGATTGCTACACTGCCACCATCGAACAGGAAGGCACGTCCCTGTACTTCCCAGGTCGCTGGCATTAAAGGCAAACACTCTACGCATTGCGCCAATAGGGTTAACCCACTTGGCGGGAATTGTAATGTGGCTCATATCGCGAGGATAACTCCAATATGACCATTATGTGAAGAGGTCAAACAGGGTTGTCCAACTATGTACATGTATGTGCACACACACCTTTGTCACTGTCCCATACTCCCATGCCCATTGCCATGTATTTTATAATGGCACTTGGTCCCATCCCACCAGTCCAATATTTAAGAACCTATAACTTTTAAGGCTTTATGAAGCCATTATAAACCCTGTATTAGGCTAAATAGATGCTTCAGAAATCAGTGCAAATATCACGCTGTAGGTTGTCACTTTTGACAAAGCATCAGATGTAATGCTCTTTAAATCCCACTATCCCAACTGTTACACCGAGAAGATTGAACGACTGCTTGTTTTTTTTTAACTAGAAAGTGTTCTGCTAGCCATACTGTAGTACTTAAACGGTTGTCAATGGGGAATTTGAACTCTAACCAATACAGAGTTGGTTTAAAAGTAGTCGTCGGTAGGCCGTCATTGTAAATTAGAATTTGTTCTTAACTGACTTGCCCAGTTAAATAAAGATTCAATTGAAAAAATAAAAATCAACAAAAGACGCAGTTTCTATAATTTGTTATCTAGAAGACTGCCAACCTCCATACTAGTTACTTTCTTAGGAGTCGAATGTTGCAAATGCAATCCGGTTTAAAAACTGATACAAAGTAACCCTTGAGTGAAGCGCGAAGCCTCATAACCGACTTGTTAAATACTACCCGCTGTAGTGCGCTTTAATTGTCACGTACTCCGAGCCCAGGTCCACCAGAGATCCGTATCTAGAAGGCATTGTAATCCAGGATGGGAACTACCAGACAACTAAACAAACCTGTATCAACAGGCCTCACTTGAAGAAAAAGGTTTCCATGGAACATTTGGGCTTGACTACTCGATAGAAACTATAATGTTATGCGACGTGTCAAACATTACATATCCTACTACCTGCCTTGCATGGAATTCCCACGCAACGTTTTATATTCGTAATTCTGGACACGAGCGTCTCCGCTGATATGAGGCTCGCTATGGTTACCGACCCGTAGAGGGCGGAGAAAACGCACTGCCAGGCATGGCCCAAAACACCCGTTGACAGTGTTGGGTAAAAGTAACAATACCTTTAATAGAAAATGACTCAAGTAAAAGTGAAAGTCACCCAGTAAAATAAAATAAAAGTTGTTTGACCCTCTATGAAAAAAAAGGTTTTAAATATAGTTAAGTAAAAGTATAAATAATTTAAAGTTCCTATAATTAAGCAAACCAGAACAGCCCAATTTTAAAAAGTATAATAATTTACGGATAGCCAGGGCACACCAACACTCAGACATAATTTACAAATTAAGCATGAGTGTTTAGTGAGTCCTCCAGGGGCAGTAGGGATGACCAGGGTTGTTCTCTTGATAAGTGCGTGAATTGGACCATTTTCCTGTCAAAATGTACTTTTGGGTGTCAGGGAAAATGTATGGAGTATAAAAGTACATTATTTTCTTTAGGAATGTAGTGAAGTAAAATGTGGCAGAATTATAAATAGTACAGTACATGGCCCAGTTGCATAAAACACCGTAAGTTAATTCCCCCTTATCTTTTGCCTTAAAGTTTCCTTCACTTTAAGTCAGTTGCACAAATCATTTTAAGGTGAATTTCCCCCTTAAATTAAGTGAAAAAAGTTAAGGATGCCCATAAGGTCCCTTAATAACAGCTTCATTCAGTATGGATATCGATTTAAAACAGCATTTGTGGAGTGGAATGTTGCTTTCATCTGCTCTGTTAACAAAAGGAAAACATTAACCAGATAGCTACTTGGCTAAACAATGGAAGGTGCACAATCCATGGCTACAAAGCTAGCTGCCTAGTTAGTTATAGCTACTCTGTAAGATAGTATTTTTACTTAAGTACTTTACACCACTTTGCCCCGTTGATTTAGGACAATTACTAAGGAAAATATGGCAACCATTTACATTTGAAGGGCCTTGATCGGCCTTATGAAATTACTGCTACAAATTAATAAAATTAACACATTTAATCAAAGCACTTGAGTTTTCCTCTGAGACATTTTTAGTAATAACCTTTTCCTAATTAGCCTACATTTGAAGAGAATATTAAATGTGGGCTTTTTTATAGATTTGTGTTTGTAATCGTTAATCAGAATGTTACAACCAAACCGAGACCGAACTGCACCTAATTCTGATCATTGGGCTATTAGGTTCTGATTAGCCCGTTCTCTTTCGGCTCCAGGGTTCTGTGACTGAGAACGAGAACAGATAAATTCTTGAGCATTGCTGTAACTGTTACACTTGTGCGCCATCTCCTGGATTGACAGTGTAAATTAATTTATGAGAGCCAAAACCATTAGGCTACTACTGGAAACAGTTAACTTGTGTTCATGCATATAGTGCAGTGGTGGGCCGTCAGGGCCAGCAAGACTTTCTCGGCTGGCCTAAACATCATCAGAATATAATTTTAAAAAATATATATTTTCCCACAAATATGTATTAAATTATTCCCCAGAGTAAGAGTTACACTCTTAATTTCATAGCGTTCCTCTTGGTTGCACTGCTTCCAGCCCCAGGTTGAGATTTGGAGGGCTGGTCTTTATGTTAGATCTTTTCTCCAATCATATTCAGCCAAAAAATCTAAAATCTGCCCTCAGGCCTTCAGAATCAACAGTGCGGGCGCTTGTAGTTTAAAGGAATGGAAATTAAAATTTAGTGTCAACCAATCAGCTTTAGAGTTGGCTATTGTACGCCTGCTTGCTGGCTGGCTCCAGTGTTACACAGGAGCCAGCTAGCAGGCGTAGTGCGTGCACGTCTTTTGATTGGATTACCAATATTGAGAGGCAGGTCCTATATGGGCAGGTCTCAGAACTAGGGAACTGAAATTGATCAACGAATTAATTTGCGTACTACTAAGCTGTTTTTTCAACCCACAATGGCGGAAGGAGAAGATATCGATTTGGTCGAGGATATAATTATAACGCCATTCTCAAGACAAACTTTTCCAGAAAAGTTAGACATTGTCAGGAGGGGTAGACGCCGACGCTACAAAGCCTGTCACAGGCGGGAAAGGGGTTCGTTCGCCACTTTCAACTATGGGCGCTATCAATGACTCACAGGCTCCGAGAAGCACTGCAAACTGTACTGCTGGGAATGCCTATTATTTGCAAGTCATCGATTTGGTGTTTGGAGCCACACTGGCTTTGCAAACCTGAGTTGTCTAACCAAGGCAGCAACGAGACACCAAAGTACGGCTGGGCACTTACAAGCAATGGTACTTTTGAAAACTTTTGGGGACACCCAAGTGGATCTACAGCTCAACCAACAAGCGCGCAGGACAATGAAAAGGTATTGTACTCTTCCCCTGCAATTCTCTGAATAAAAATGTCAATTTAAAGGTGACGCAACGCCTGGTTATACTGCGTTTCTGTCTAAATGTATAGTGTCTAGAGCCATGGCATCATAATGATGGTAATAAGAGGTGGATTAATTCGGGTGGGACTGTGTAGGACTTCACTGAAGGCCCAGAACCACGGCACGCTACTGATATAGTGACACGTATTACTAACAAATTGTATTTAAGAAATTGATCCTAGCAACAAATTAGGCACCACTGTGTGTATTATACACTGCTCAAAAAAATAAAGGGAACACTTAAACAACACAATGTAACTCCAAGTCAATCACACTTCTGTGAAATCAAACTCCTTAGGAAGCAACACTGATTGACAATAAATTTCACATGCTGTTGTGCAAATGGAATAGACAACAGGTGGAAATTATAGGCATTTAGCAAGACACCCCCAATAAAGGAGTGGTTCTGCAGGTGGTGACCACAGACCACTTCTCAGTTCCTATGCTTCCTGGCTGATGTTTTGGTCGCTTTTGAATGCTGGCGGTGCTTTCACTCTAGTGGTAGCATGAGACGGAGTCTACAACCCACACAAGTGGCTCAGGTAGTGCAGCTCATCCAGGATGACACATCAATGCGAGCTGTGGCAAGAAGGTTCGCTGTGTCTGTCAGCGTAGTGTCCAGAGCATGGAGGCGCTACCAGGAGACAGGCCAGTACATCAGGAGACGTGGAGGAGGCTGTAGTAGGGCAACAACCCAGCAGCAGGACCGCTACCTCCGCCTTTGTGCAAGGAGGAGCAGGAGGTGCACTGCCAGAGCCCTGCAAAATGACCTCCAGCAGGCCATAAATGTGCATGTCTCTACGCAACCGGTCAGAAACAGACTCCATGAGGGTGGTATGAGGGCCCGACATCCACAGGTGGGGGTTGTGCTTACAGCCCAACACCGTGCAGGACGTTTGGCATTTGCCAGAGAACACCAAGATTGGCAAATTCGCCACTGGCGCCCTGTGCTCTTCACAGATGAAAGCAGGTTCACACTGAGCACATGTGACCGACGTGACAGTCTGGAGACGCCGTGGAGAACGTTCTGCTGCCTGCAACATCCTCCAGCATGACCGGTTTGGCAGTGGGTCAGTCATGGTGTGGGGTGGCATTTCTTTGGGGGGCCGCAGAACCCTCCGTGTGCTCGCCAGAGGTAGCCTGACTGCCATTAGGTACCGAGATGAGATCCTCAGACCCCTTGTGAGACCATTTGCTGGTGCGGTTGGCCCTGGGTTCCTCCTAATGCAAGACAATGCTAGACCTCATGTGGCTGGAGTGCGTCAGCAGTTCCTGCAAGAGGAAGGCATTGATGCTGTGGACTGGCCCGCCCCGTCCGTTCCCCAGACCTGAATCCAATTGAGCACATCTGGGACATCATGTCGCTCTGCTTTAGTCCAGGTTTGGGAGGAGATCCCTCAGGAGACCATCCGCCACCTCATCAGGAGCATGCCCAGGCGTTGTAGGGAGGTCATACAGGCACGTGGAGGCCACACACACTACTGAGCCTCATTTTGTCTTGTTTTTGGGACATTACATCAAAGTTGGATCAGCCTGTAGTGTGGTTTTCCACTTTAATTTTGAGTGCGACTCCAAATCCAGACCTCCATGGGTTGATAAATTTGATTTCCATTGATAATTTGTGATTTTTGTTGTCAGCACATTCAACTATGTAAAGAAACAAGTATTTAATAAGAATATTTCATTCATTCAGATCTAGGATGTGTTATTTGTGTTCCCTTTATTTTTTTGAGCAGTGTGTATATGTGTGTGTGTGTGTGTGTACACACACACACACAGTTGAAGTAGGAAGTTTTAAATGTATTTGGCTAAGGTGTATTTAACTCTGTTTTTCACAATTCCTGACATTTAATCCTTAAAAATTCCCAGTCTTAGGTTATATCTATCACACACACTACCGGTCAAGTGTTAGAACACCTACTCATTCAAGTGTTTTTATTTTTACTATTTTCTACATTGCAGAAAAATAGTGAAGACATCACAACTATGAAATAACACATATGGAATCATGTCGTAACCAAAAAAAGTGTTAAATCAAAATATATTTGATTTAAGATTCTTCAAAGTAGCCACCCTTTGCCATGGCAGCTTTGCACACTCTTGCCATTCTCTCAATCAGCTTTACCTGGAATGCTTTTCCAATAGTCTTGAAGGAGTTCCCACATGTGCCTTGCACTTGTTGGCTGCTTTTCCTTCACTCTGCGGTACGACTCATCCCAAATCATCTCAATTGGGTTGAGGTTGGGAGATTGTGGAGGCCATGTCAACTGATGCAGCACTCCATCACTGTCCTTCTAGGTAATATAGCCCTTACACAGCCTGGAGGTGTGTTGGGTCATTGTTCTGTTGAAAAACAAACGATAGTGGGACTAAGCCCAAACTACTGCCCCTGAACAAGGCAGTTAACCCACTGTTCCTAGGCCGTCATTGTAAATAAGAATTTGTTCTTAAATGACTTGCCTAGTTAACATTTTTTGTTTAATGAACTTATCCTCTGCAGCAGAGGTAACTCTGGGTCTTCTCTTCCTGTGGCGGTCCTCACGAGAGCCAGTTTCATCATAGCGCTTTATGGGTTTTGCGACTGCACTTGAAACTTTCAAAGTTCTTAAAATGTTCCGTATTGACTGACCTTATCTTTTAAGAAGGTACACCTGTTAATTGAAATACATTCCAGGTAACTACCTCATGAAGCTGGTTGAGAGAATGCCAAGAGTGTGCAAAGCTGTCAAGGCAAAGGGTGGCTATTTAAAACATGGGAATACAATTGAATTGTTATTCAAACAATCATCAAAACAGTTCAGGTGTTTCAAACAGGGACATTTTAATATTTATGTTAAATGCACAGGTACTGTTAATATAAAACATGTAAGTAAAAAGTGACAATGTTTTGGTAGATATAAGAACAGGTGGATAAAGTTAACCAATTTCTGTGCCTGTATTAAATAGTCTACTCCAGATAAGTGCACTTATTAGTCAAAATGCAGGTGCCTTCTGGGTATCTGCATGCATTCATGGCACTTCCTCAGTTTAGTGGAACATCAGCTACAACATTACCAGGCACATTTTCTGCTGTTTCCTCTCTGGAAAACAAGAAGCAAACAAGTCAATAATTTAGTTAGTAATAGTATACAGTAGGGCCGGCACGATACGAGTATTTAAATATTGTGTCCATGGCAAAAATTAAACCACGAAGCAGGCTCTTTGGTACTTTAATAACCTTCTGTATGTAAAATAATGTCTGTTAAAGCTTGGAATATAAATACATGTGACTGCATGACATAATGATGTTTCTTTCCAACATTAGGGCTGTTTTTCCTAAAGAAGTTAAATCAGCTTGGTCTTTTGTTTCATTGTCATAATACTGGTATCGTCCCAGCCCTAGTATAAAGTAATCTGTTTACTCAGTTATTACTATGATAGTCTGAAATATTGAATCCAAATGGATGACATACAGGGAGTTACTGGTAGATACTTGTTGATGTCCCGTTTCTTGCACAGGAACCTATGAGGTATTACACAAGTTAGGATCGCTATAGCAACTAAAATGGACTAAACTACAATAACATTGGATTCTTTACCCATCAACAGAATTTCACTCACTAGAAACATTTTCAGGAAACTAACTGACAATGGTTTTGCTTGCATAACAATGTTATAAGAGGGTTTATATTAAAACTTCAAATTAACAGAAAAGTTTAAATAGAATGACTTACCTCAGAGAATCCATGGAACTCTGAAAGTTCAGTAGAAATAGTCAGATTAATAGAGGCAAAACAAACTAGTTAACATGGTGAGGAAGGCATTAACGTAAATAAATTGAGACTGACCTTTTTTACGTTTAGCTGAAAACACAACAAGAATAATCAGATTAGTTGGTAAAGACAACACCATTAATTGCATGTTTATGTATTAGAATAGCAAGTTACATGACAATGAATCAAATTTTATTTGTCACATACACATGTTTAGCAGATGTTAATGCGAGTGTAGCGAAATGCTTGTGCTTCTAGTTCCGACAATGCAGTAATAACCAACGAGTAATCTAACTAACAATTCCAACACTACTACCTTATACACACAAGTGTAAAGGGATAAAGAATATGTACATAAAGATATGAATGAGTGATGGTACAGAGCGGCATAGGCAAGATGCAGTAGATGGCATCGAGTACAGTATATACATATGAGATGAGTATGTAAAGAAAGTGGCATAGTTTAAAGTGGCTAGTGATACATGTATTACATACAGATGCAGTAGATGATAGAGTACAGTATATACGTATACATATGAGAAATAATGTAGGGTATGTAAACATTTAAGTAGCATTGTTTAAAGTGGCTAGTGATATATTTTACATCAATTCCCATTAGCCTTACGGTTGTGCGCGGAGCAGTTGCCATACCAGGCGGTGATACAGCCCGACAGGATGCTCTCGATTGTGCATCTGTAGAAGTTTGTGTGCTTTTGGTGACAAGCCGAATTTCTTCAGCCTCCTGAGGTTGAAGAGGCGCTGCTGCGCCTTCTTCACGATGCTGTCTGTGTGGGTGGACCAATTCAGTTTGTCTGTGATGTGTATGCCGAGGAACTTACTACCCTCTCCACTACTGTTCCATCGATGTGGATAGGGGGGTGTTCCCTCTGCTGTTTCCTGAAGTCCACAATCATCTCCTTAGTTTTGTTGACGTTGAGTGTGAGGTTATTTTCCTGACACCACACTCCGAGGGCCCTCACCTCCTCCCTGTAGGCCGTCTCGTCGTTGTTGGTAATCAAGCCTACCACTGTTGTCGTCCTCAAACTTGATGATTGAGTTGGAGGCGTGCGTGGCCACGCAGTCGTGGGTGAACAGGGAGTACAGGAGAGGGCTCAGAACGCACCCTTGTGGGGCCCCAGTGTTGAGGATCAGCGGGGTGGAATGTTGTTACCTACCCTCACCACCTGGGGGCGGCCCGTCAGGAAGTCCAGTACCCAGTTGCACAGGGCGGGGTCGAGACCCAGGGTCTCGAGCTTGATGACGAGGGTACTATGGTGTTAAATGCTGAGCTGTAGTCGATGAACAGCATTCTCGTATTGGTATTCCTCTTGTCCAGATGGGTTAGGGCAGTGTGCAGTGTGGTTGAGATTGCATCGTCTGTGGACCTATTTGGGCGGTAAGCAAATTGGAGTGGGTCTAGGGTGTCAGGTAGGGTGGAGGTGATATGGTCCTTGACTAGTCTCTCAAAGCACTTCATGATGACGGAGGTGAGTGCTACGGGGCGGTAGTCGTTTAGCTCAGTTACCTTAGCTTTCTTGGGAACAGGAACAATGGTGGCCCTCTTGAAGCATGTGGGAACAGCAGACTGGGATAGGGATCGATTGAATATGTCTGTAAACACACCAGCCTGCTGGTCTGCACATGCTCTGAGGGCGCGGCTGGGGATGCCGTCTGGGCCTGCAGCCTTGCGAGGGTTAACACTTTTAAATGTTTTACTCACCTCGGCTGCAGTGAAGGGGAGTCCGCATGTTTTGTTTGCGGGCCGTGTCAGTGGCACTGTATTGTCCTCAAAGCAGGCAAAAAAGTTATTTAGTCTGCCTGGGAGCAAGGCATCCTGGTCCGTGACTGGGCTGGGTTTTTTTTTGTAATCTGTGATTGACTGTAAACCCTGCCACATACTTCTTGTGTCTGAGCCGTTGAATTGCGATTCTACTTTGTCTCTATACTGACGCTTAGCTTTTTTGATTGCCTTGAGCAGGGAATAGCTACACTGTTTGTATTCGGTTATGTTTCCAGTCACCTTGCCCTGATTAAAAGCAGTGGTTCACGCTTTCAGTTTCACGCGAATGCTGCCATCAATCCACAGTTTCTGGTTTTGGAATGTTTTAATCGTTGCTATGGAAACGACATCTTCAACGCACGTTCTAATGAACTCGCTCACCGAATCAGCGTATTCGTCAATGTTGTTGTCTGACGCAATATGAAACATATCCCAGTCCATGACATGCTTTTAAAGAAGTGACTCATTAAATAGAGAAATAAAGTTAAATAAACAAAGGACTAACCTCTTGCCAGGTAGAAACCAAACAGTGCAGCAACTGTTAGGCATAATAATAATATTGGAGCTATTAGAGTGATATGGATCCTTGGTGCCACTTTGTTACAAATAACATCTTGTCTAGAATTTCCATCTTCAGTCTTCACGCGTCCCTTTGCTGCACAACTGCAGAGTAAGCAACACAAACACTTATTTAACTAGACAGGTCAACTACAGCATATTGTAACGTCAGGTTTTATATGGGTTAATGGTAAATCAATTTCAATTCAATCACTTTTTGACAGCATCCTTTTGGATTTAAACAAAACTTTCCGTACTGTTTGCCAATGGAAGAAGTGGTCACAAAGTAAGTAATTTTTAGGACCTGACTGACAAAACATTCAGGAGATAAAAGGTGCTCATTTTTTTTTGTTGCCATTTTGCAAACCATACCATGAGACATCCATGTCTTCATCACTGGGAAAAGATATCAACCTACGTGACATCAGAGGGCCAACCAACTTTCTGATAGAGAATGCAGTGATGAGTACTAATTACTACCACAAAGATGGCCAGTTCACCCAGTTAAATGTCAACTTAAAATGGCCATGTTTATTCCATCATCTATATTTCTATTTCCTATGGAGAATTGACAGTGTAATTTAAAAACAGATATTCCCATTCAAATCAACATTCACTGATGTGTGGACCTCCAACCATCTTTGTGGTACCATTTGAAAGTTGACGTTTCAATTGTATTCCTATTTCAGTACATTTATTAGCCAAAACATTACCCACCCTGTATTCAAGAGCATGTTGTGTCTCAACCGATGGTGGGCACAACACAAAAACCTCATGACCTAAAATAAGATTTATTAGATTTTTTTTTTTTTTTTTTCAATAAATTATAAAAAAGTTTGAAAACCCATGTTTGTAAGCTTTTAAATCTCAACCATTAATCTTTTCCAGTGATGAAGACATGGACGTCACCTTTTATTTCCTGAATGTTTTAGCATTCCCGCAAAGGCGGAGGTGTTGCTAACATTTACGATAGCAAATGTCAATTTACAACAAAAAAAGACGTTTTCGTCTTTTGAGCGTCTAGTCATGAAATCTATGCAGCCTACTCAATCACTTTTTATAGCTACTGTTTACAGGCCTCCTGGGCCATATACAGCGTTCCTCATTGAGTTCCCTGAATTCCTATCGGACCTTGTAGCCATAGCAGATAATATTCTAATCTTTGGTGACTTTAATATTCACATGGAAAAGTCCACAGATCCACTCCAAAAGGCTTTCGGAGCCATCATCGACTTTTGTCCCATGGAATAAATGTTGTGGATCTTAATTTTTCCTCATAATCCTGGACTACCACCATTTTATTACGTTTGCAATTGCAACAAATAATCTGCTCAGACCCCAACTAAGGAACATCAAAAGTCATGCTATAAATTCACAGACAACACAAAGATTCCTTGATGTCCTTCCAGATTCCCTCTGTCTACCCATGGACGCCAGAGGACAAAAATCAGTTAACCACCTAACCTGAGGAACTCAATTTAACCTTGCGCAATACCCTAGATGCAGTTGCACCCCTAAAAACTAAAAACATTTCTCATAAGAAACTAGCTCCCTGGTACACAGAAAATACCCGAGCTCTGAAGCAAGCTTCCAGAAAATTGGAACGGAAATGGCGCCACACCAAACTGGAAGTCTTCCGACTAGCTTGGAAAGACAGTACCGAAGAGCCCTTACTGCTGCTCAATCATCCTATTTTTCTAACTTAATTGAGGAAAATAAGAACAATCCGAAATTCCTTTTTGATACTGTCGCAAAGCTAACTAAAAAGCAGCATTCCCCAAGAGCGGATGGCGTTCACTTTAGCAGTGATAAATTCATGAACTTCTTTGAGGAAAAGATAATGATTATTAGAAAGCAAATTACAGACTCCTCTTTAAATCTACGTATTCCTTCAAAGCTCAGTTGTCCTGAGTCTGCACAACTCTGCCAGGACCTAGGATCAAGAGAGACGCTCAAGTGTTTTAGTATTATATCTCTTGACACAATGATGAAAATAATCATGGCCTCTAAAACTTCAAGCTGCATACTGGACCCTATTCCAACTAAACTACTGAAAGAGCTGCTACCTGTGCTTGGCCCTCCTATTTTGAACATAATAAACGGCTCTCTATCCACCAGATGTTTACCAAACTCACTAAAAGTGGCAGTAATAAAGCCTCTCTTGAAAAAGCCAAACCTTGACCCAGAAAATATAAAAAACTATCGGCCTATATCGAATCTTCCATTCCTCTCAAATTTTAGAAAAGGCTGTTGCGCAGCAACTCACTGCCTTCCTGAAGGCAAACAATGTATACGAAATGCTTCAGTCTGGTTTTAGACCCCATCATAGCACTGAGACTGCACTTGTGAAGGTGGTAAATTACCTTTTAATGGCATCAGACCGAGGCTCTGCATCTGTCCTCGTGCTCCTAGACCTTAGTGCTTCTTTTGATACCATCGATCATCACATTCTTTTGGAGATTGGAAACCCAAATTGGTCTACACGGACAAGTTCTGGCCTAGTTTAAATCTTATCTGTTAGAAAGATATCAGTTTGTCTCTGAATGGTCTGTCCTCTGACAAATCAACTGTAAATGTTGGTGTTCCTCAAGGTTCCGTTTTAGGACCACTATTGTTTTCACTATATATTTTACCTCTTGGATGTCATTCGAAAACATAATGTAAACTTTCACTGCTATGCGGATGACACACGGCTGTACATTTCAATGAAACATGGTGAAGCCCCAAAATTGCCCTCGCTAGAAGCATGCGTTTCAGACATAAGGAAGTGGATGGCTGCAAACTTTCTACTTTTAAACAAAACACTGATGCTTGTTCTAGGTCCCAAGAAACAGAGATCTTCTGTTGAATCTGACAATCTTAATGGTTGTACAGTCGTCTCAAATAAAACTGAAGGACCTCGGCGTTACTCTGGACCCTGATCTCTCTTTTTAAGAACATATCAAGACCATTTCAAGGACAGCTTTTTTCCATCTACGTAACATTGCAAAAATCAGAAACTTTCTGTCCAAAAATGATGCAGAAAAATTCATCCATGCTTTTGTCACTTCTAGGTTAGACTACTGCAATGCTCTACTTTCCGGCTACCCGGATAAAGCACTAAATAAACTTCAGTTAGTGCTAAATACGGCTGCTAGAATCCTGACTAGAACCAAAAAATTTGATCATTACTCCAGTGCTAGCCTCCCTACACTGGCTTCCTGTCAAAGCAAGGGCTGATTTCAAGGTTTTACTGCTAACCTACAAAGCATTACATGGGCTTGCTCCTACCTATCTCTCTGATTTGGTCCTGCCGTACATACCTACACGTACGCTACGGTCACAAGACGCAGGCCTCCTAATTGTCCCTAGAATTTCTAAACAAACAGCTGGAGGCAGGGCTTTCTCCTATAGAGCTCCATTTTTATGGAACGGTCTGCCTACCCATGTCAGAGACACAAACTCGGTCTCAACCTTTAAGTCTTTACTGAAGACTCATCTCTTCAGTGGGTCATATGATTAAGTGTAGTCTGGCCCAGGAGTGGGAGGGGCTGAGTCACTGCCTTACTGGGGCTCTCTCATACCGTCCCTGGGAGGGGTGCGTCACCTGAGTGGGTTGAGTCACTGAAGTGATCATCCTGTCTGGGTTGGCACCCCCCCCTTGGGTTGTGCCGTGGCGGAGATCTTTGTGGGCTATACTCAGCCTTGTCTCAGGATGGTACGTTGGTGGTTGAAGATATCCCTCTAGTGGTGTGGGGGCTGTGCTTTGGCAAAGTGGGTGGGGTTATATCCTTCCTGTTTGGCCCTGTCTGGGGGTGTCCTCGGATGGGGCCACAGTGTCTCCTGACCCCTCCTGTCTCAGCCTCCAGTATTTATGCTGCAGTAGTTTGTGTCGGGGGGCTAGGTTCAGTTTGTTATCTGGAGTACTTCTCCTGTCCTATTCGGTGTCCTGTGTGAATTTAAGTGTGCTCTCTCTAATTCTCTCTTTCGGAGGACCTGAGCCCTAGGACCATGCCTCAGGACTACCTGACATGATGACTCCTTGCTGTCCCCAGTCTACCTGGCCGTGCTGCTGCTCCAGTTTCAACTCTTTTGCCTTATTATTATTGGACCATGCTGGTCATTTATGAACATTTGAACATCTTGGCCATGTTCTGTTATAATCTCCACCCGGCACAGCCAGAAGAGAACTGGCCACCCCACAGCCTGGTTCCTCTCTAGGTTTCTTCCTAGGTTTTTGCCTTTCTAGGGAGTTTTTCCTAGCCACCGTGCTTCTACACCTGCATTGCTTGCTGTTTTGGGTTTTAGGCTGGGTTTCTGTACAGCACTTTGAGATATCAGCTGATGTACGAAGGGATATAAATAAATTTGATTTGAAAAAGTCACTTTCTGAGCACTTCTACAATGTGTGAAAATGTATGGAAGGTTTAATTTAAATCAAAAGGGGTGCTGTCAAAAAGTGAATGAATTCAAATGTTTTTACCATTAAGCCAGCCTGTAATTATATTGTCAACCAAAATCTGGTTGCCAGAACTTAATTTACAGATTGGTATCAGAGCATTGATACTGCTAGTGAAATATAATATCATCAATATCCCAATTACTTTTAAAGAAAAAATAAATCTAAAGCAATTCAAGAAACTCTAGTACACAAACAATTACCTACTCAGTCCAAGCAGTGCAGTTCACACCATATTGTGAGTAAAAGCCATGCTGACACTCCTCACACATGGTATCTGTTGTCTTTGTACCTATATGGTGAGAATAAACAATGTTATGTTCAAAAGTTAACGATTGTGGTGCTGGAGAAGTCAAAATCACCTGAGGTATGACTTCACTTCAAAAAGAAACCAGAGGAAAAAACCACCATCTATCTAGAGCCCACGTTATCAGAATTATAATGTCCTGTACGATATTTAGCCTCTACTTCATACTTACCAGGTGATTTAGTACTCTGTCCCGGTGAACAGTGTGTATGTTCTACTGCAAAGCTACACTCAGAGTTGGATGAGTAGCTTCTACAGTAGTATCCATCTAAAACGTGGCAGACTGTGTTACTTGTTGGTTTGCACTCGGTCTGAGTGAACAGGCCCTGTCCTGGAAAATATCAGATTCATTTCAGTCAGAGGACTACTTATGAGAAGGCCCCTCATACCCTTTTCACACTATTGTGGTGACCTGAAACGTAAGACACCGACTCAGATATCATCTTTTTTACATTGTACTTTCCAGTTGGTGGATGCAGAACCAAACCAGTGCCACTCAGCTCAGCAGTGAAAAGGGTATGATGTGTACTGCTAAAAGGAAATATGGGAAGGTTTAGAAGAAATGTAAATGTACCTGGGTCACAGGAACTGCAGGGAAAGCACTTGGTTAGACCATTGGCCTCGTTCATGAAGGTCCCTCTGATACAGGGTATACAAGATGTGCTGGACTCTATTGTACAATCTCTCCGGACCACCAAGCCTAATCATAGAAAATACAACTTAACTTATTGAGACGTTACATATTTTCTTTAAGTAGCCTAGTTTTGTTGTTTGGCTACTTGAAGAAAACTATGGCCTATCACTCACAGCCCACCTCTTCCAATGCATTATGGAAAAGTGTGCATCGAACATCGAGTATGGCAGTTAAATCATACTCGATTTTTGAAAATGTATCTGCTATAAAAAACAAACATGTTTTTACATGTTTCCCACTATTCGTTGATTTCGGTAGGGTATCCCCATATTTAATTGATCAGATGTCACTCATTTCGGCTTTGACATCTGTGCATTTAAAGTATACTCGATTTTTAAAAAATATCACATACTATAAAATGTTCCTTTTTCGCATACTCAGACAGGTGACTTTTTAGGACACAAGTATTGGTATTCGGACAGAACCAGTGTTCATGGAACACAGCTCTCTGCATTATTACGTTTTTTTTGGGGGGGGGGCCCCGGTGATATCCAAGGGGGTTGTTTTCTTAGGACCTGGTCTTTTCTTTTTCACTATATACTGGTATGGTTCTGGAGATAGTAAATATAAATGTTAAAATGTGGAAAAGTGACCCTTTAATTGGGAAGATGCGAATAGCGAAGCTTCTGCCGTTGTGTTTCAATGTAGGCTAAGTAGTTTTTGTTCTCCTTAAAATTAACATGAGTATTTTATCGTGGTTTATTATTTTTTTAACCAAAGTGGATTTCTGTTCTCTCATTGAAAAATGTTTCTTGTTCTCTTGGCCTTTGTCAGCGCTTTTAAACTAAATACTAAACCAACTTCTGAATGTGGCTGCACCGGGGACTCTGCACCGGGGACTCTGCACCGGGGACTCTGCACCGGGGACTCTGCACCGGGGACTCTGCACCGGGGACTCTGCACCGGGGACTCTGCACCGGGGACTCTGCACCGGGGACTCTGCACCGGGGACTCTGCACCGGGGACTCTGCACCGGGGACTCTGCACCGGGGACTCTGCACCGGGGACTCTGCACCGGGGACTCTGCACCGGGGACTCTGCACCGGGGACTCTGCACCGGGGACTCTGCACCGGGGACTCTGCACCGGGGACTCTGCACCGGGGACTCTGCACCGGGGACTCTGCACCGGGGACTCTGGGTGTGGCTGCGTTATTGATGTCATGTTAAATCAGGCCTTTTGATTGGAACGGATTGTTTTAGTTTTGTAATCTAGGCTACCTTCTGAATGATATAAATTATGGATCAAGCCATAGCGGTCATTCTGCTCTCGTTCCCAAAGCTCAGTGCTTTAGTTTATTATGTTGCTGTCCAGCGGTTCTGAATTTGGGATGCACTCTACTGTCCACGTTTTTCTGTGCAATACCTTTTGATTTGAACATGTGAAAGGTTTGTGTGTACTAGGCTATTTGATTTCATTAATATATATAACAGCACTTTGATTTCACTAATAAATATGTTGACATGGAACCAAATTATCTGTTTCGGTCCTCTTTATATAGGATAGATGGACTTTATTGGCTACGGTATAGGTTGAGTGTGATAGTCTGCCTATAACCAGCCTGAGTAGGCCTATAACTAATTGTTTAGAGAAATGAATGGAACTGGAACGCAGTCATGAGCCGCTACTGTATTGTGGCATACTTTTTACTAAACGGTACGAGCTAAATAGTATATGACGTTGAGTACATAGTATGCAGTTTAAGCATGTAGTACGCTAGTAAGGATCTTCGGACAAAGCCAATGCCTCCCATTTACTGCATAAGTCCTCCTGAAATACTATGGTGTGTGAGATATTGTAGGCTACCTGTAGAAATGTGCCTTACCCTTGTTTACTGGTAACATGCAATTCAACAACATTGAAAAAGCTCATACATAAATTAACATTACCTTTACCACACATTGGGCAGCACTGCCCATCAAACTTTTTGTATTCGGCTGGACCACAATCACTTCCAAATATATGCAGAAAATTAAAACCTGAAACAGACAAAAAAAAGATGCATATGCTAAGGGCCAGTCTGTTTGTTCTCTCTTGACAACTCCTTAATTGCCATGCCATGCTCTTAACAATGACATTGGAGTTGAAAATAACAGACTGGAACTTGTAATTAAAACAAATTATAACTTCATGTTTTCCTCCCCTTAATAAGTGGAAACCTACAAGATGGTGGCCGGACGCCAACGACTGACTTAAGACAACACCCCTCTATCGACTTCGAGTCAGGCGAGTGTTTAAAAAAATTATATATATATAAACCAAGCTGTGCAAACCTTGCCCACACCTGAAATGTAGAAGGTTATGCAATTAATTTCGGCTCCGAAATACTGTAACAACATCCGATGAGTACGCTAGACTAATCACAAAGTAAGTCTGAATATTTATCTAAATCCGTCATAACGTTAATTTAACCATTGGGGATTGTATGTCCATCATCAGATTGAAACTTCTGAATGTGCGCATGACTTCCGCTGCTCCCCCAACCTTGTTTTAAATGTTTTTCTTCTCATATTGTCAGGTTAATGTCGTAAAATAGATTGTTGTTGCTAACTATACATGCCGATTATTTTAAGGGATTGTGCAACCAAATATGAATTGTTCTGTGGTGCAACTGTTAGGCAAGGAAGGATTAATTGTATACATTCTTCTATTGTGTTATTGACTGTACGTTTGTTTATCCCATGTGTAACTCTGCTGTTTTTGTCGAACTGAACTGCTTAACTTGTTCAACTGACCTACCTGGTTAAATAAAGGTGGGGTAAAAACTCAGATGAAAGCATTTGCGTTTGTTTAAACATAACTATATTATATTACTGGTGTGGTCAGTTGCAAGCATCGTTAACTCAAGTTTGCTGATTCAATGTGATAGTTGGACTATTTGATTTAGCAGGACGCCAATTTATATCACAATTTTGTCAAACCTAAATGTAGCTAAACCAGCTAACTTACCAATGAGGAAATACTGTGCAGACGAAAGGTATATCATTTTCACTTGATAAAGACATCACAACATTGTGACGATACATTAATACTGCTACGAGCCAACTATTATACGTCACATATGCTTTAAAAGCACTATTATTAGTTAATTATTTGTGCCTCTTGTTTTGCTAGTTTAGCAAGCAGGGTGCGTTGACATATGACGCCGGATATGACGTATTAGTCCGGTTGAATTTAATTTGAACGGGGCCAAATTCTTCTGAAGTATAACTGAAAACCATTGAGTTTTGTCTATAATAGGTCTGAAATATTAGGAGGTACATTATACAAACAAACTTAACTGGCCCACTCACACCCTTGCAGTTCACATTTTGCAAAGAGACTGATCACTGATGGCTGGTAAAACAAGCACAAACCATGACCAATGCAAAATCTATATTAGGTGAATAATCTGCTAAACACTATATAATACAATATGTACAAAATATGCATCAAAAGCAAAGGAACTATACAATCATAAAGGACTGTAAGAAAAGTAATGAATTGTATATTATTAATTGGAGTCCTTTTGGGATGCATCAGGGTCACACACTGGACATAGCCTTCACTTTGCACCATTACCTTTGTGGGGAACAGGGATTATACAAATCCATGGTCGCACAAGTCCATTTTTTTCCAAATCAGTGTCCAGGCCATGTTATTCAAAAGTCATTTGCACAGCTTGTATCAACAGAATCTACAGTACACCATTATCAGAAGCACTACTTCCATGGGGATGTTATGGGATCATCTGTAGGTTTCTGCAGTTTAAGGATAATTGCTCCAAAAATGCAATTGTATCCTGCACCATCATCCAAAGACCAGGTACAGTGTCATACAAAAGTCCTTTAGTTCCAGTTATGCTCGAATGACTTGGACTGACGATTAAAATGAAGGCCACCTGACCTTACCCTGGACAGAACAGACCTGGCTCCTTCTAGGGTTTACATCTTCGTCCCCAGTATTGGAAGATTGTACAAAAATGTTTTTTCCTTGGAATTGTGTTTTAGAGCTTTAGGCAACGTATCAAGGTCGTAGTTGGGTTAATATGTAAACCACAAAACAAATGTGTCAGCACCCAACTTTAAAAAAAAAATGGAGTCTAGATCACATTTACCATGTAGTAGGGCCCAATTTCTGTCCACTACATCTCAGGCCAATGAACCTCAGACTGGATTGTTGTAAAGAATTTCCTAGGGGCATGAATCTGAATTTTAACAACATGTCAAGTTTACATGAAAAAGATAAAGTACTAAATCATACATATTCTGGCTGAAGTTCACAGGAACTCATGCATACCATTCTGTACATATGTTAACAAAACCTTTACCTGTTCTTGTTCTCACAAACAGCGCTGTTCCCTCGGTGTCTGATTCCTTCAAATGAAACCTCAACTCAATAAAACATCAAAAGTGTAACCCCCAAGTCAATAGAAATAACAGAACCATTTCTGTCATCTATCTCCTTGCCACAGTGAGTATGATATAACATGCAGTGGAGGTGCACATGAACATACCTCTATAGGTGTTTGTAGGCCTTTATGTACATCTGTAGGCTTTTATGTACATCTGTAGGCCTTTATGTACATCTGCAGGCCTTTGTGTCTCTGTAGAAATAAACATTAGCATTGAGACAAAATAATTAATATCGTCATATGACCAATAGGCAGTGGGACTGTCAGAATTGACAAAAACTGGATATTTCTCACTGTTCATCTATGGGCAACTGGTGACCCGCATACTTTTGAAGGCCCTCAGATCAATTTTTATAAAACATTTTGAAACTCAGTCAGGGTCTCAACTTACTGTTGTATATTCTACTATTCTAATTTACAAGATGCAATTTTGAAATTTCATTTTGCATCAGCAGTTTCTCTTATGTAAGTTACTGATAGTCAGTTAATTATCCCATGTCAGCAAAACATTTTCAGATACCTAAGTTGGTTTAGCGGCCAGCTATCTAAACTAATCATGGTCAAATTAACGGCCAAGGGGCCCTCATTGAATTTGTTAGTCAGTCTCACTCCGATATCATATTAAAAACTGCAAACCTGGCCTCCCGAGTGGCGCAGTGGTCTAAGGTACTGCATCGCAGTTGCTAGCTGTGCCACTAGAGATCCTGGTTTGAGTCCAGGCTCTGTCGCAGCCGGCCATGACCGGGAGACCCACGGGGCGGCGCACAATTGGCCCAACATCGTCCGGGTTAGGGGAGGGTTTGTCCCATCGCGCTGTGGCAGGCCGGGCGCATGCACGCTGACATGTTTCGCCAGGTGTATGGTGTTTCCTCTGATACATTGGTGCGGCTGGCTTCCGGGTTAAGAGAGCATTGTGTCAAGAAGCGGTGCGGCTTGGCTGGGATTTGTTTCGGAGGGCGCTCGGCTCTCGACCTTCACTACTCCTGAGTCCGTACGGGAGTTGCAGCGATGACACAAGACTAACTACCAATTGGATAACACGAAAAAAAGGGGGTAAAAGTTTTTTTTTTTTTTTTATCTAATAAAAAACAAATGCAAACATTTCCCTTGGTCCCATGTCAAAATGTGTAGAATTACAGCAAACTTGCTTTGAAACTGCAACATTTTCTCTCCGCCATAAAACTGAACAAATGTTTCTCCACTGTCAAGGGGGCCACTAAAATATTTAGCTCACTGTGTGTGTGTGTGTGTGTGTGTGTGTGTGTGTGTGTGTATGGTGGTGTTGCCCATTATTCTACAATGTAGAAAATAGTAAAAATAAAGAAACTCTGGACTGAGTAGGTGTCCAAAACGTTGATGTCTCAATACCAAGTACAATAAGTGCTATAATTTCTAAACGGTTAACCGATATGGATGAAAAGACCCTCAAATTAAAGCTGACAGTGTGCACTTTAACCGCGGGCATTGTTTGAGTTTGAAACTGTGATGCAGTGAATAAGTGAAATAATCTGTCTGTAAACAATTGTTGGAAAAATTACTTGTGTCATGCACAAAGTAGATGTCCTAACCAACTTGCCAAAAATATAGTTTGTTAAACGAGAAATTTGTGGAGTGGTTGAAAAATGAGTTTTAATGACTCCCGACTTCAACTGTAGCTTAGCTAAACTTCCGACTTCAACTGTAGCTTAGCTAAACTTCCGACTTCAACTGTAGCTTGAAGCTGACAATTGATTGATGTTGGTGATAAAAACCTAAAAGCTGGCATTCTATAGACAAGATGTGGTGTGTGTGACTCGAGATAGAGAGAGCCTGGAAGAGTTGAGAACAATGCCTCATTCTCATCTTCCTGGCATCTGGGAAACTAAGTAAAAGACCATCCTGTGTAGATTACCAAGGTTGCTTATGGGAAGGCTATAGATTACTGACTAAGCAATCTTGGTATCAGCTGTATAAAAACTGCATCGTCTGTAAAGGCTAGACTCTCAGCCTAACATTCAGTCAAGACTGGTGGGCTGACGGTCTCATTATTGCAATAACTAATCAATATTAAATAAAGATGATTGTTTGAAGAAATGACCAAGACCAAGTCTCTCTCAGTACTGAATTTCCATGACATCTTTGGCGATGTGGAGGTAACCTGCAACTTCACCTGTTGACCTCTCCTGAAGAGCTGGGTAAACTGTGTGCACAGGGGATCAGAAATTGTGATCTCAGTGTGAACCACGCTCATTATTGAGCAGCTGGACCCGCCTAGGATCTGATATGTAGCGGGCAAAGGTGGATACCAGATCTCGGACAGAGTACTGAGAGAGGTAGGCTTGGACAATCTATCAATAAGTGATGAAATTATAAGGAAAAAATCTATTTAAAAAAGGAAAAAATAATAGCCCCTGTTGAGGGTACGCTCGGAGCGAGGTCTTCCTTAAGAGGGCCACAGCTGAGGTAACTAGCAGGACTGGAGTTGAGTTGATAAGAGTGCTCTTAAGTGAGGTATCCTTGGGCATGATTGTTAATTAGCCTGTTGCGGGCAACCAAAAGTCCAATCCGTGGTACTGACTTGATCACAGTAGGATGTTGAGGTTTGTGGGAACGAGGGACCTGCGCCCGGTGACACCTGAAAGGACACTGGTCCTGGCGAAGGCTAATTATAACGTGTTATGTGTTTTGATCAATGAGGTAAAAAGGTACTGGGTTACGATTGTTAGGTGTTATTGTAAGTGTTTTCTTATTCCTGATACTTATTATTACATTTTTCCCCTCACCTTTTATTTAATTTAACCAGGTAGGCCAGTTGAGAACAAGTTCTCATTAATAACTGCGACCTGGCCCAGATAAAGCAAGGCAGTGCGACACAAACAACACAAGACTTACACATGGGCTAAACAAACATACAGTCAATAACACAATACAAAAATCTATATACAGTGTGTGCAAATGTAGTAAGATTAGAGAGGTAAGGCAATATATAGGTCATAGTGGCTAAATAATTACAATTTAGCAATTAAACACTGGAGTGATAGTGCAGAAGATGAATGTGCAAGTAGAGATACTGGGGTGCAAAGGAGCAAAAATAAATAACAATATGGGGATGAGGTAGTTGGGTGGGCTATTTACAGATGGGCTGTGTACAGGTGCAACGGTCAGTAAGCTGCTCTGGTAGCTGATGCTTAAAGTTAGTGAGGGAGATATAAGACTCCAGCTTCAGTGATTTTTGCAATTTGTTCCAGTCATTGGCAGCAGAGAACTGGAAGGAACGGCGGCCAAAGGGGGTGTTGGCTTTGGGGATGACCAGTGAAATATAACTGCTGGAGCACGTGCTATGGGTGGGTGCTGCTATGGTGACCAGTGAGCAAAGGCGGGGCTTTACCTAGCATAGACTTATAGATAACCTGGAGCCAGTGGGTTTGACAACGAATATGAAGTGAGGGCCAGCCAACGAGAGCATACAGGTCGCAGTGGTGGGTAGTATATGGGGCTTTGGTGACAAAACGAATGGCACTGTGATAGACTACATCCAATTTGCTGAGTAGAGTGTTGGAGGCTATTTTGTAAATGACATCGCCAAAGTCAAGGATCGGTAGGATAGTCAGTTTTACGAGGATATGTTGGTCAGCATGAGTGAAGGATGCTTTGTTGTGGAATAGGAAGCCGATTCTAGATGTAATTTTAGATTGGAGATGCTTAATGTGAGTCTGGAAGGAGAGTTTACAGTCTAACCAGACACCTAGGTATTTGTAGTTGTCCACATATTCTAAGTCAGAACCGTCCAGAGTAGTGATGCTAGACGGGCGGGCGGGTGCAGGCAGCGATCGGTTGAAGATCATGCATTTAGTTGTACTTGCATTTAAAAGCAGTTGGAGGCCACAGAAGGAGTGTTGTATGGCATTGAAGCTCATCTGGAGGTTTGTTAACACAGTGTCCAAAGAAGGGCCAGAAGTATACAGAATGGTGTCGTCTGCGTAGAGGTGGATCAGAGAATCACCAGCAGCAAGATCGACATCATTGATGTATACAGAGAAAAGAGTCGGACCAAGAATTGAACCCTGTGACACCCCAATAGAGACTGTCGGAGGTCTGGACAACAGACCCTCCGATTTGACACACTGATTCCAAGAACACAGGATGAGATGTTACTATCCTTTGTGCAAACACTTCCAAGAGTTAATGAACAGTGAGCGTGGTGAAATTTGGGGAGCGCATCGTCAGTAGTGTACCTTTGGTTCCTAGGGTGTTTCGGCCTTTCACACTATACACCCTTTCCAAAGGCGGCCAGCGACAGGGTGATCAATCCTACGCTTGCGTCCCATTCCCAATTAGTCATAGGAGTTGCCTTGTTGTTGATAGCCAACATCCCATGGGACTATGCATGGCAGGGGCGTCCTCCTCCCTGAGTCAAGCATTGTTGACCGCATACCTCCTGGCCCTCTCACTTCGGGGCCCAGCTGGGGTCTTTCCTCTTCATCCAGAGCCACTGACTGCTGCCTTCTGCCGCCTCCGATACAGCTTTGATTGCCGAACGCTGGCTCTGGCCCTTAATTCCCAGGTCTCTAAGCAGTCTGGTTGTAGATGTTGCCACAAAACCTCTGCAGCCCACCTCCACTGGTCAGACTTCTGTGTTCCAGCCATGATGCCGTGCTTCGGCAGCTAGATCAGCATAGCGCAGATGTTTTCGCTCATAAGTCTCATCTACTGAGTCCTCCCAGGGTACTGTGAGCTCAATGATGAAGACCTTATTGAGCGAACGGGACCAGAGCACCATGTCAGGTTTTAGGGTGGTGGTTGCGATCTCCGGAGGAAACACAAGTTGCCGGCCAATGTCAGCTAGCATTTTCCAGTCGCGGGCCAAGCACAGCTGGTCTCGCTCTAATGGTGTAGAGCCGCTCTTCGGTGGTTTAGCCCCTTCGCGGACAAAGTTTGTCCGTAAGGAGTGTGATGCTGCTGTGGGTGGTAGGGAGTTGGTGGCAGCTCGCTTGTCCTCCAGGGCGGACGCAAGGTTTTTAAGGACTTGGTTGTGACGCCAAGTGTAGCGTCCTTGGGTGAGGCTTGTTTTACACCCTGTGAGAATGTGCCTGAGGTTGGCTGAACTCTATCTGAGAAGTAGTTGGTGAATCAGGCGAGGCAGTCATTTGAGAAACCAAGGCTGTTGAGTCTGCCGATAAGAATGTGGTGATTGACCGAGACAAAAGCCTTGGCCAGGTCAATGAAGATGGCCAAGGCTTAGATTGAAGACACAGGTACTCTGTTGGTAGTTTTGCACATTTGTATAGACATAAAATAATCTATACCATAGTACTCACAGTAGGCGATATCCCAGCGTGGATACAACACGCCGTTGTGGGACCACTAATTAGGCAATATTTTGATAATGGTATGGGTTTCCCTGTTCATATGGACAGGGTTTTGAAATCTAAAAACAGTGCTAACCGGTTTTCCTTGTCTGCCTCATTCCCCTCTGTGTTTTTGTTTGTGTTTTCTGTGAATGTGACACGAGAGAGTGTGAGGGAAGTATGTTTGGGGAACAGTACTGTGTGAATGAGAGTGTGTGTGAGGGCAGAAATAAGTGTTAATCTTACATTTGGATAATGAGATCTGGTGCGTTATCTTGGTGTTCCGTTCAACAATGCCCATCATAGAATATCACGGGGTGGTATTATTAAGTGCTAGATGTTATTCTATCATTTCTGGAAGACTAGAGAATCGTTGAGAATTATTCCCATAGGGCAGCCACCGAGAAACTAACGTGTTAGGGTTCTGCTGGGAGTGTATGGATGAAGGATCGTTGGAAACAGAGTGATTAATTCATGTGAGTACCTACGTTGTATGTTGATTATTGATTCTGTGAAGACATGAAAAAAAAGAGTGATAAATTGTATGTGTGTATAATCGATTACTAGAATTTTGATAAAGTAAATACTGGGAAAATAATAAGGTGCAACTTAAACAACTCATACGTAGACATACGTAGGGTCCTTATGGATCATTTGATAGAGATACGGTTAAAAGCATTATATGACTGTCTGAATGCTTATGTGATTTCTTTCCGTCAGGGTAATACATTTAGAGAGAACTGCCCCTCAGGCCTGAAAATGTGTTTTTTTCGCGGTAAGAGATGAGTTGCTATATTTATTGAATAAATATTATTTTTCCATGAAGTTGGAGCAAAATAAAGGTGGAATTTCGACGTAATTTATATAACGTCGTACAAAGCGTAATTTTGGGTTTTTCATAAAACCGTGAGGAGCAGGAATAAACATCATAGGAGATGTACACTAAAGATGTACCATAAAGATACAAATAGAAGAGCACGCACATTATACCAATTCGGCTCGAATATGGAGGAGAAGAAAAAAAATCTAATCATGGATAAAATTCGGTAGCATTTCCCTGCTGACAGGAAAATTCTGGGATGCCATTGTGACTTGGCACAATGATATAAAACAAGAATCATTAGCGCAACGCACCAGCGTATTAATGATAGCGTTCTATCAGCGTAGTCGCACTAACCGTACTATTTGTAATTTGAGTATGTAGTATGCTTATTGGTGTTAAGATATACATGATTTGTTTTAAGTAAGTATTACAAATGTGTTGCTTGCGCTATCTTTATGAACTGCATAGTATATCATTTTATCCACCTAGTATATTAACTATATGCTATTCAACTACCCAGCGTTTGTTGACTTGACTATTCACGTCATTCTTAGTTTAGCTAAATTTGTTCTCAATGGACATTGTTAAACGGGGTATTTGGTAAATTTGCTCAGGCTATTTTGTTCGGATTTCAGAGCACTGGTTTGTATGTACCAGAGCGCAGAATAACTGATGAATTCACGAATGCTCAACGCCGGTTGAATATGGCCAGTGTCAGTAAACATTAGGGAAATAACGTAATTTCAATTATTGTCAACAGCACAGTTAGTCACCAATGTTTTGAATAAACATGGAAAGCCTGACCAGCTCTGCTAGGTGAGTAGAATGGAGAGTGAAGATGTATACTCTTGTTTGTGTCTGGAAGTAACATTAGGTAGCAAGCTAGCCCACTAGCTTGGGTGTGAGGCAAGAAAAATATTCAAGTATATTTTATGAGGTCAGAGATTGGATCAACCCTGCTCCTTAGCAGAGGTTGGGGTTGAGTAATCCTTGTGAGAATCAAGGATAGTGGATACTACGTACCATATTAAAATTGGCAGCATATATGGGCAGTAGCACGAATTGTTTACAAATAGTCTAACTTTGTTTCACGCCTCATTTAAACAATCGCTAAAGCTTGTCGAGTTGGGGGTTCTGTCTTGATACAATATGTAAGATAGTGTATTTGTTATTGGCGTAAAAAGACAAAGAAGTTCGTATGACAAACTAAGCCACATTAGTAAACTATGTCGTAGATCAGGGTCACAAGGCATTAAATGGTAAAGTACAACTGGCGAAAAAAGATGACATATTTGGGGGTTTCGAGAACAATGCGACTCAGGAAAGCCATAGTAGTTTTAAACTCGAGACTTTATTTTATTTTATTCTAAAATGGATGTATTGAATTGACGAAAGGAAGGAAGAGATAACAGAGTAATTAAAGTGGGCACCCTGTAAAAAGTAGAAGTTGTTAGTTTTGACTATAATGACATTTTAAAAAATTACCTGGTAACATAAACATTAGATGGAAAGACAGATGTACAGTAGAGATTCTAGAGGGCTTTTTGCGTTTAAATGAAGAGATGTAGACTAGTAAAGGTGACTAAGGAAAGTAAGTCAATTGGAAAGTAAGGATTTTGGATTTGAATTGTTTGGATTGATTAAGAATTGGCTGATGTATTTTCTACATTTGGGTATTACAAGTTCATCTTAAAATAACAGATGTTTAATGAGTGTGAAGCAGAGGTTGGTATTAAACATATAGAGTAATATTGATAAGGAGGATTGATGTAAACTTAATGAGTGTTGACAGTATGTGAATGGTAATATGTTATTAGTGTTTTTTCTATAGCACTCTAACGATGCGATATTTAGTCATTTGAAAAACTGAGGTTTCAATACAAGGTTAAATGATGAGTAGAGAGATTGAGCCTTGAGATTGTAAAATGATTGGCTGTGGTTGAAAGTGAGCAGGCAGTGGGACATTTGAAGTAGAGGTATGAGAAACATTCTTTGACAGAATCTGATTATTGATGCTTGGTTTTATAATTACGTGACACCAGTGAATTTGAGCAGGAAGTTAATGCAATGCAAAATCTGTTTCCATTACGTGTAACCGTGTCCAGTAATAAAATCATGAAATAAATATTGACTATGAAGCTGACAAGACAGCACCAACTTTTTGATGGTTCTTCATTTGTTAAACAACAGTTTTCTATTTTGCTAAATTAATGCAACAGGTTAAACTGATAGGATTACCGGAAAGGCGCTCTGGGATTGTTTATTTTAAAATGGGGTCGATTCCACATAATGAAACACTGCATTAGGGCTCCCGAGTTGCGCAGCGGTCTAAAGCATCTCAGTGCAAGAGGTGTCACCGTAGTCCCTTGTTCGAATCCAGGCTGTATCACATCCGGCCGTGATTGAGAGATCCATGGGAGCGGCAGGTAGCCTACACTGGTCTAGTAACGATACCAGGATGATTGTACATGGTTATGGGAGTGAATTGTGTCTAAGGGTAGCCCATGCTAAATTAAGCGCACATAGACGTTGGGGTACATTAAAACAAATGATTCATGATTTGAGGGAGTACAATGGACTTATTATTATTATTATCATGTTTTGTTTGTAGTTAAAACTTTGAGTTGCTGATTAAGATGTAGTATAGTGGATATTGATGAAATGTGAATTGATGAGAATTATTTTGATAAAAATGTACTGAAGAAACTGACCGTTAATCTGGGATACGAAATGGATGACATGTTTGACTGTTATTTAGATACGTGTTATTTTCTCTATCAGACCAATTATTTGAAGGGTTTTGAATGACCTCTGTCCTGACTTTCTAGTGTGGTTTGATCACCCTCACTGGAATGCCGAGAGACATTGGATGATTTAAAGGTCATATTTAATACTGATTTGAAGGTAATTTGTAATGCTGATAATTACGGAGAAGTTTTATAATTAATAGGACCACGAGAACGATAGACCTGTCTCTAGTCTATGTTTACTATGAAGTTATGGGTACAAGTTTTATGGAGTAATTAAGGATAGTAATGTGTAGTGTTGTTTTTACACAGTCACTATGGTGAATTATGTGTCAAGATGGGGGAATTACCTGTGAGTTTTTTGTGATGGAAGTTTACACACCTTGAGTGATATGTAGGGATGTATTGAGTGATGTATGAAGGAGTATATTGTTTCCGTTGTTCTGTATTGGTTTGATAAATCTCCTCAGATTGGGTCTGCTGGATGATCAGCACAACTTCCTGACTCTGTGACTGATCCTATGACTGGGATGAGGTTGACAGTGTGATAAGGGATTTTAAACTCATTTGAAACATTGTTTCAGCAGAATGTGATTTTTAAAAAATGGTGCATTAAAAATATTGATAGTAGTAATAATTTGCCTTATGAACTGAACTGTTGTTCTGATTTGTCCTTTCTTGAGGTTACGGTGGAGATCGTATCTTGATGCATAGGCCGGGATCATTTGACCAAAACATCCACTAATTTGAAGGGGGTCCACATACTTTTGTATATATAGTATGCATGTGAGAAAGAGAATCTCATCTGTTTATCTGAAAGTGTTCTGTGTTTGCATATTCTATTCACTGTCTAGTAACTGTAAAAACTATTGGTCGCTAAATCCGGAGAAATGACGGACCTTGTAAAATTGTTGAACACTAAATCCAGCTGGAAGGACCACGTAAAAACGGTTGGCTGGTATGCCCTCACCCGTCTGAGCAGTTGGCTGTGAATGCCCTCACCCGTCTGAGCAGTTGGCTGTGAATGCCCTCACCCGTCTGAGCAGTTGGCTGTGAATGCCCTCACCCGTCTGAGCAGTTGGCTGTGAATGCCCACACCCGTCTGAGCAGTTGGCTGTGAATGCCCACACCCGTCTGAGCAGTTGGCTGTGAATGCCCTCACCCGTCTGAGCAGTTGGCTGTGAATGCCCTCACCCGTCTGAGCAGTTGGCTGTGAATGCCCTCACCCGTCTGAGCAGTTGGCTGTGAATGCCCTCACCCGTCTGAGCAGTTGGCTGTGAATGCCCTCACCCGTCTGAGCAGTTGGCTGTGAATGCCCTCACCCGTCTGAGCAGTTGGCTGTGAATGCCCTCACCCGTCTGAGCAGTTGGCTGTGAATGCCCACACCCGTCTGAGCAGTTGGCTGTGAATGCCCACACCCGTCTGAGCAGTTGGCTGTGAATGCCCACACCCGTCTGAGCAGTTGGCTGTGAATGCCCTCACCCGTCTGAGCAGTTGGCTGTGAATGCCCTCACCCGTCTGAGCAGTTGGCTGTGAATGCCCACACCCGTCTGAGCAGTTGGCTGTGAATGCCCACACCCGTCTGAGCAGTTGGCTGTGAATGCCCACACCCGTCTGAGCAGTTGGCTGTGAATGCCCTCACCCGTCTGAGCAGTTGGCTGTGAATGCCCTCACCCGTCTGAGCAGTTGGCTGTGAATGCCCTCACCCGTCTGAGCAGTTGGCTGTGAATGCCCTCACCCGTCTGAGCAGTTGGCTGTGAATGCCCACACCCGTCTGAGCAGTTGGCTGTGAATGCCCACACCCGTCTGAGCAGTTGGCTGTGAATGCCCACACCCGTCTGAGCAGTTGGCTGTGAATGCCCTCACCCGTCTGAGCAGTTGGCTGTGAATGCCCTCACCCGTCTGAGCAGTTGGCTGTGAATGCCCACACCCGTCTGAGCAGTTGGCTGTGAATGCCCTCACCCGTCTGAGCAGTTGGCTGTGAATGCCCTCACCCGTCTGAGCAGTTGGCTGTGAATGCCCACACCCGTCTGAGCAGTTGGCTGTGAATGCCCTCACCCGTCTGAGCAGTTGGCTGTGAATGCCCTCACCCGTCTGAGCAGTTGGCTGTGAATGCCCACACCCGTCTGAGCAGTTGGCTGTGAATGCCCACACCCGTCTGAGCAGTTGGCTGTGAATGCCCTCACCCGTCTGAGCAGTTGGCTGTGAATGCCCTCACCCGTCTGAGCAGTTGGCTGTGAATGCCCACAGTCTGAGCAGTTGGCTGTGAATGCCCACACCCGTCTGAGCAGTTGGCTGTGAATGCCCACACCCGTCTGAGCAGTTGGCTGTGAATGCCCTCACCCGTCTGAGCAGTTGGCTGTGAATGCCCTCACCCGTCTGAGCAGTTGGCTGTGAATGCCCTCACCCGTCTGAGCAGTTGGCTGTGAATGCCCTCACCCGTCTGAGCAGTTGGCTGTGAATGCCCTCACCCGTCTGAGCAGTTGGCTGTGAATGCCCTCACCCGTCTGAGCAGTTGGCTGTGAATGCCCTCACCCGTCTGAGCAGTTGGCTGTGAATGCCCTCACCCGTCTGAGCAGTTGGCTGTGAATGCCCTCGCCTGCTATATACTTATAACTGATTGGTTTGGTTCTGCCCTCTATAGGGCTGTACAGTTAAAACACCACTGTACTCTTGACAGTCACCACAACAAACACAGACACAGCTGTTTCCTTTGAAGATGTTTATATGATTTTGGTCATCTGAATTACTTGGAATCGTATTGTTGTATAAGACAAAGACATGTAAACAGTATTAGTTAATGGTTATAACTATTCAATATACATATGTACATGAATAAATTGCATTACACTCACATGTCTATAAAGGGCAATAAACATAGCATCAATATAAACAAACTTAAACATTCACCTTGTGGAGAGAGAAAGAGAAACCAATTACTTGGATTGACAAATGGTCAAGATTTATGGCACGAGCTCTCTATCCAGCTTTGTGTGAGAATCCTCCAGGCTGAGGGGTGGTAAATTACTCTGTGCATGAGCAAGCTCCCAGAACTGTCTGGGTCACCCATGGCAAGGCGAACAAAACTCCTTCATAAAGGCTACTTTGGAAAACGCTGTAGTAGCGTGTGCATATAAAAGACTGTTTACCAATACAACAACAAAAACATTAAAGTACTTGGGCAAACAATGCAATAACACTCATGGCAGTAGGAATAATACTACATACGATAAACATTAAGCAAAGTAATATTGGCAACTCTAACATTAAAGAAGAGAAACAGCCATATGTCTGGCAGTTATCAAAGTAACTAAGTCATTAGTGGTAATTACCAGTTTATTTAACCTTTATTTAACTAGGCAAGTCAGTTAAGAACAAATTCTTATTTATAATGACGGCCTACACCAGCCGGTGCTGGGCCAATTGTGCACCGCCCTATGGGACTCAAAATCACAGCCGGTTGTGATACAGCCTGGATTCGAACCAGGGTGTCTGTTGTGATGCCTCAAGCATTGAGATGCAGTGCCTTAGACCGCTGCGCCACTCGGGAGCCCAATAAACCACCCTGCAACTTACATTTCGAAGCACGCACAACATTCAGACATTCGTGTTACTGTCGACAATAAAAAGTCCTCAGAAACATGCGTCTTTTCCCTTCGGACGACGATAACACTCTGACCTGAGTGGGCGGGTGCAGTGTCCAGATGCACATTTCCAAGCGCTCTGATTGGTTGGAAATGGCAGGGCAATGATGGGTGAGGATTTTTTTTAGGTGGGCTGAGCAGCCAAACTAACAGGATTTAAGGGACACTGGAGGAACTCTGAGAGGAAGTTCGGTGGAGACGAGAGGAGCAGGACGGCCTTTTTACAAATAACAATGGATTACTGACATGTTTTATCCCGAACAACGAACTGTATGAAGGTAACATGCTTCACAATTATTTTACTTATACATTTATAAGTAACTATAAAAAAAATTACAATTTTTTTAGCAGGGATGGTATGTTGAATGTACTGTTAATGTCTCCTTACCAGGAGAGGGCATAATCCCTCTACGCAATACTTGACCTGGGAAAAGGTTATTGGGAATGGAAAGGGGATACCTCGTCAGTTGAACACTTGTTCTATGTGAAGCTAGCACCTGGATATTAAATATGAATTATCTAAGATAAGTTATTCGGCTCATCTTTATATCCACGCCTTACACTTGCTAAATCATCCTACCAATCCTCGACTTTGGCGATGTCATTTACAAAATAGCCTCCAATACCCTACTCAACAAATTGGATGCAGTCTATCACAGTGCAATCCGTTTTGTTCCCAAAGCCCCTTAAACTACCCACCATTGCAACCTGTACGCTTTCGTTGGCTGGCCCTCGCTTCATACTCGTCGCCAAACCCACTGGCTCCATGTCATCTACAAGACCCTGCTAGGTAAAGTCCCCCCTTATCTCAGCTCGCTGGTCACCATAGCATCTCCCACCTGTAGCACACGCTCCAGCAGGTATATCTCTCTAGTCACCCCCAAAACCAATTCTTTCTTTGGCCGCCTCTCCTTCCAGTTCTCTGCTGCCAATGACTGGAACGAACTACAAAAATCTCTGAAACTGGAAACACTTATCTCCCTCACTAGCTTTAAGCACCAACTGTCAGAGCAGCTCACAGATTACTGCACCTGTACATAGCCCACCTATAATTTAGCCCAAACAACTACCTCTTTCCCTACTGTATTTTATTTATTTATTTTGCTCCTTTGCACCCCATTATTTTTTATTTCTACTTTGCACATTCTTCCATTGCTAATCTACCATTCCAGTGTTTTAATTGCTATATTGTATTTACTTTGCCACCATGGCCTTTTTTTGCCTTTACCTCCCTTATCTCACCTCATTTGCTCACATCGTATATAGACTTGTTTATACTGTATTATTGACTGTATGTTTGTTTTACTCCATGTGTAACTCTGTGTCGTTGTATGTGTCGAACTGCTTTGCTTTATCTTGGCCAAGTCGCAATTGTAAATGAGAACTTGTTCTCAACTTGCCTACCTGGTTAAATAAAGGTGAAATAAAAATATAAAAAATATAAAAATCCACTTTTTCAACTATAAAATGTTTTGTCCTTGCTTTACTGGTTGGCGGAATGCAAGTTCCCACATCCAATTATTTCAGATTTCACCATGGCGTTATGTTGGCCCATTATTAGAATATGGAAAATATTATTCAATTATTGCATTATATTCATGCTGGCTTTTGCAGGCTGTTACAAATGCACGGCAGCTTGTTGCGCAATTAAACTGAACGTCTTTACTTCAGATAAACAACTCGTAGAAAACTCACTCATCCAATCCTCACACCTCAGTGCACGAACAACGTGCCTGATACATTATTAAAGCAACAGTTTTCAATACTTAACTGAGCTATCACACCATATTACGGAACACAACACAGGCTACCTAAGTGGGATGGTATTAATGCACAATTTGCTTAAATAGATAATGGAACCACTGTTTTTTATTAGTCATTCGAGGTTTTAGCGAAAGATGTGATGTCATTACGTCCAGCTGTTGTTATCGACATGACAGTTCAATGGAAACACACTGTAGCAAGCAATTGTCACATCTACTTTCTAAATGTCAACCCAAAAAAATAATCACTGGACAAGTTAATGGAAACATTCAGTGCCTTCTGAAAATATTTTCCCACATTTTGTTACATTACAGCCTTATTTGAAAATGTATAGAATTGTTTTATCCTCATCTTCACACAATACCCCATAATGGCAAATGAAATGTTTGCAAATGTATTAAATGTACAGTGGGGAGAACAAGTATTTGATACACTGCCGATTTTGCAGGTTTTCCTACTTACAAAGCATGTAGAGGTCTGTTATTTAAAAAAAAAAAATCATAGGTACACTTCAACTGTGAGAGACTGAATCTAAAACAAAAATCCAGAAAATCACATTGTATGATTTTTAAGTATGACACTACAGCTTGTAGTGTCATACCCAAGAAGACTCAAGGCTGCAATAGCTGCCAAATGTGCTTCAACAAAGTACTGAGTAAAGGGCCTGAATACTTGTGAAAATTTCCAGGTTTTTATTTTATACATTTGCAAAAATGTCTAACAACTGAATACATTTTAGAAATGAGGCTGTAATGTAACAAAATGTGGAAAATATTCCTTGTCAGTCCTTGCTCTGTCGTCCTTGGCCAGTTGTCACAGTTGAGGTATAGTTTCACTGTGAAGCTCTTCGACCGGCACTCTGTTAATTTCAAAATATGAATGATCTGTTACTTTTTATGCATACTATGTGAGCATTAACATAATCATTTGGAAGAAGAAAGGCAAATGTTTAACTTACAGTGAACGTTCGTGAAAACCCGTTTCCTCTACAGGAAGCTACAATATAAATATAATTCATTAACCCATTGCTATAAAATACATTTGGTACAAGTTGCACTATGGCAGTGATTTTCAACTGGTTTTGCCTCGGGACCCATATTGAACCAGGTTGGGTTAGACACAACCCAATATTTGTATCGGAAAACTATTTGTGATGCTATATTGATAGTAAATGTAGAAATTATATTACGGGGGAACAATATTCCCACCTCTTTCAATCATTTCATTTTGGCCATATTCTTGATGAAGAACTCTTATTAAACTCACTGGTTTGAGACACAAAATCAACCAACATAGCGCTGCTAATAGCTCTAAATTGAAAATACTGTGTTTCAATACACATTTCAGAGATTACATTTATATTTTAAAAACTCCTTGATTTCTACACATTTTCTACCTTGTTTAAGTTGTGTAAAATCAGACTGGTGTGTGTGTGTGTGTATGTGTGTGTGTGTGTGTGTACATACACACACACACAGTTGAAGTCGGAAGTTTACATACACCTTAGCCAAATACATTTAAACTCTGTGTCACGCCCTGGCCTAAGTATTTTGTGTTTTCTTTATTATTTTGGTCAGGCCAGGGTGTGACATGGGTTATTATGTGGTGTGTTTAATATTGGGTTTTTTGTAGGTATTGGGATTGTGGTATAGTGGGGTTGTCTAGAAAAGTCTATGGTTGCCTGGAGTGGTTCTCAATCAGAGGCAGGTGTTTATCGTTGTCTCTGATTGGGAACCATATTTAGGCAGCCATATTCATTGAGTGTTTCGTGGGTGATTGTTCCTGTCTCTGTTTGCACCAGATAAGGCTGTTTAGGTTTTCGCGTTTCTTGTTTTGTTAGTTTGTTCATGTGTAGTTTCTTTATTAAAGAACCATGAATCAAAATAACCACGCTGCATTTTGGTCCTCCTCTCTTTCACCGCAAGAAAACCTTAACACTCTTTTTCACAATTCCTGACATTTAATCCTAGTAAAAATTCCCAGTCTTAGGTCAGTTAGGATCACCACTTTATTTTAAGAATGTGAAATGTCAGAACAATAGTAGAGAGAATTATTTATTTCAGCTTTTATTTCTTTCATCACATTCCCAGTGGGTCAGAAGTTTACATACACTCAATTAATATTTGGTAGCATTGCCTTTAAATTGTTTAACTTGGGTGAAACATTTCGGGTAGCCTTCCACAAGCTTTCCACAATAAGTTGGGTGAATTTTGACCCATTTCTCCTGACAGAGCTGGTGTAAACGGAGTCCGGTTTGTCGGCCTCCTTGCTCGCACACGCATTTTCAGTTCTGCCCACAAATGTTGTATAGGATTGAGGTCAGTGCTTCGTGATGGCCACTCCAATACCTTGACTTTGTTGTCCTTAAGCCATTTTGCCACAATTTTGGAAGTATGCTTGGGGCCATTATCCATTTGGAAAACCCCATTTGCGACCAAGCTTTAAGTTTCTGACTGAGGTCTTGAGATGTTGCTTCAATATATCCACATTATCTTCTTTCCTCGTGATGCCATCTATTTTGTGAAATGCACCAGTCCCTCCTGCAGCAAAGCACCCCCCCCAACATGATGCTGCCACCTCCATGCTTCACGGTTGGAATGGTCTTCTTCGGCTTGCAAGCATCCCCCTTTTTCCTCCAAACATAACAATGTTCATTATGGCCAAACGGTTCGATTTTTGTTTCATCATACTAGAGGCCATTTCTCCAAAAAGTACAATCTTTGTCCCCATGTGCAGTTGCAAACCGTAGTCTGGCTTTTTTATGGCGGTTTTGGAGCAGTGGCTTCTTCCTTTCTGAGGTGCCTTTAAGGTTATGTCGATCTAGGACTCATTTTACTGTGGATATATACCCGTTTCCTCCAGCATCTTCACAAGATCCTTTGCTGTTGTTCTGGGATTGATTTGCACTTTTCACACCAAAGCACGTTCATCTCTAGGAGACAGAACGCGTCTCCTTCCTGAGCGGTATGACGGCTGCTTGGTCCCTAGGTGTTAATACTTGCGTACTATTGTTTGTACAGATGAACGTGGTACCTTCAGGCATTTGGAAATTGCTCCCAAAGATGAACCAGACTTGTGGAGGTCTACATTTTTTTCTGAGGTCTTGGCTGATTTTGTTTCATTTTCCCATGATGTCAAGTAAAGAGGCACTGGGTTTGAAGGTAGGCCTTGAAATAAACCGACAGGTAAACCTCTAATTGATTCAAATGATGTCAATTAGCCTATCAGAAACTTCTAAAGCCATGAGATCATTTTCTGGAATTTTCCAAGTTGTTTAAAGGCACAGTCAACTTAGTGTATGTAAACTTCTGACCCACTGGAATTGTGATACAGGAAATTATAAGTGAAATAATCTGTCTGTAAAACAATTGTTGGAAAAATTACTTGTCATGCACAAAGTAGATGTCCTAACCGACTTGCCAAAACTATAGTTTGTTAACAAGAAATGTGTGGGGTGGTTGAAAAACAAGTTAATGACTCCAACCTAAGTGTATGTAAACTTCCGACTTCAACTGTAAGTATTCAGACCCTTTTCTATGAGACTCGAAATTGAGCAAATGTATTTTTATTTATTTAACCAGGTAAGCTAGTTGAGAACAAGTTCTCATTTACAACTGCGACCTGTCCAAGATAAAGCAAAGCAGTGTGACACAAACAACAACACAGAGTTACACATGGAATAAACAAGCGTACAGTCAATAACACAATTGTGTGCAAATGGCGTGAGGAGGTAAGTGAGGAGGTAAGGAAATAAATAGGCCATAGTAGCGAAGTACTTACAATTTAGCACATTAACACTGGTGTGATAGATGAGCAGATGATCATGTACAAGTAGAAATACTGGTGTGCAAAAGAGCAGAAAAGTACATAAAAACAATATGGGAGGGGGGGGGCTCCCGGGTGGCGCAGTGGTCTAAATCTTGGTTCAAGCCCAGGTTCTGCCGCAGCCGGCCGTGACCGGGAGGCCAATGGGGCGGCGCACAATTGGCCCAGCTAGGTCCGGGTTAGGGAGGGTTTGGCCGGCAAGGATATCCTTGTCTCATCGCGCACTAGCAACTCCTGTGGCGGGCCGGGCGCAGTGCACGCTGACCAGGTCGCTAGGTGTATGGTGTTTCCTCCGACACATTGGTGCGGCTGGCTTCCGGGTTGGATGTGCGTTGTGTCAAGATGCAGTGCGGCTTGGTTGGGTTGTGTTTCGGAGGACGCATGGCTCTCGACCTTTGCCTCTCCCGAGTCCGTACGGGAGTTGCAGCGATGAGACAAGACAGTAACTACTACCAATTGGATACCACGAAATTGGGGATAAAAGAGTGGAAAAATAATAATTAAAAAAAAACAATATGGGGGATGAGGTAAGTAGATTGGGTGGGCTATTTCCAGATGGGCTATGTACAGCTGCAGCGATCGGTTAGCTGCTCAGATAGCTGATGTTTAAAGTTAGTGAGGGAGATAAGACTCCAGCTTCAACGATTTTTGCAATTAGTTCCAGTCACTGGCAGCAGAGAACTGTAAGGAAAGGCGGCCAAAGAGGTGTTGGCTTTGGGGATGACCAGTGAGATATACCTGCTGGAGCGCATGCTACATGTGGGTGTTATCGTGACCAATGAGCTGAGATAAGGTGGACCTTTACCTAGCATACACTTATAGATGACCTGGAGCCAGTGGGTCTGGCGACGAATATGAAGCGAGGGTCAGCCGACTAGAGCATACAGGTCGCAGTGGTGGGTGACATAAGGGGCTTTGGTAACAAATGGATGGCACTGTGATAGACTGCATCCAGTTTGCTGAGTAGAGTGTTGGAAGCTATTTTGTAGATGACATCGCCGAAGTCAAGGATCGGTAGGATAGTCAGTTTTACGAGGGTATGTTTGGCGGCGTAAGTGAAGGAGGCTTTGTTGCGAAATAGGAAACTGATTCTAGATTTCATTTTGGATTGGAGATGTTTAATGTGAGTCTGGAAGGAGAGTTTACAGTCTAGTCAGACACCTAGGTATTTGTAGTTGTCCACATATTCTAAGTCAGAACCGTCCAGAATAGTGATGCTACTCTGCGGGTGTGGGCGGGCGGGTGTGGGCAGCGAACGGTTGAAAAGCATGCATTTGGTTTTACTAGCGTTTAAGAGCAGTTGGAGGCCACGGAAGGAGTGTTGTATGGTATTAAAGCTTGTTTGGAGGTTAGTTAACACAGTGTCCAAAGAAGGGACAGATGTATCCAGAATGGTGTCGTCTGTGTAGAGGTGGATTAGGGAATCAGAGAAAAGAGTCTGCCCAAGAATTGAACCCTGTGGTACCCCCATAGAGACTGCCAGAGGTCTGGACAACAGGCCCTACGATTTGACACACTGAACTCTGTCTGAGAAGTAGTTGGTGAACCACGCAAGGCAGTCATTTGAGAAACCAAGGCTATTGAGTCTGCCGATAAGAATACGGTGATTGACAGTCGAAAGCCTTGGCCAGGTCGATAAAGACGGCTGCACAGTACTGTCTTTTATCGATGGTGGTTATGATATCGTTTAGTACCTTGAGTGTGGCTGTGGTGCACCCGTGACCAGCTCAGAAACCGGATTGCACAGCGGAGAAGGTACAGTGGGATTCGAAATGGTCAGTGATCTGTTTATTAACTTTGCTTTCAAAGACTTTAGAACGGCAGGGCAGGATGGATATAGTTCTGTAACAGTTTGGGTCTAGAGTGTCTCCCCCTTTGAAGAGGGGATGACCGCGGTAGCTTTTCTATCTTTTGGGATCTCGGACGATACGAAAGAGAGGCTGAACAGACTGGTAATAGGGGTTGCAACAATGGCGGCGGATAGTTTTAGAAAGAGAGGGTCCAGATTGTCTAGCCCAGCTGATATTTACAGGCCCAGGTTTTGCAGCTCTTTCAGAACATCTGCTATCTGGATTTGGGTGAAGGAGAAGCTGGGGAGGCTTGGGCAAGTCGCTGCGGGGGGTGTGGAGCTGTTGGCCGTGGTTGGGGTAGCCATGAGGAAAGCATGGCCAGCCATAGAGAAATGCTTATTGAAATTCTCAATTATTGTTGATTTATCGGTTGTGACCGTGTTATCTAGCCTCAGTGCAGTGGGCAGCTGGGAGGAGGTGCTCTTGTTCTCCATGGACTTTACAGTGTCCCAAAACGTTTTGGAGTTGGAGTTAGAGCTACAGGATGCAAATTTCTGTTTGAAAAAGCTAGCCTTTGCTTTCCTGACTGACTGCGTGTATTGGTTCCTGACATCCCTGAACATTTGCATATCACGGGTACTATTCGATGCTATTGCAGTCCGCCACAGGATGTTTTTGTGCTGGTCAAGGGCAGTCAGGTCTGGAGTGAACCAAGGGCTTATATCTGTTCTTAGTTATAATTTTTTTTAAAGGGGCATGCTTAGTTAAGATGGTGAGGAAATTACTTTTAAAGAATGACCAGGCATCCTCGACTGACGGGATGAGGTCAATATCCTTCCAGGATACCTGGGCCAGGTCGATTAGAAAGGCCTGCTCGCAGAAGTTTTTTAGGGAGCGTTTGACAGTGATGAGGGGTGGTCTTTTGACCGCGGACCCATAGCGGATGCAGGCAATGACGCATGATCGCTGAGATCCTGATTGAAAACAGCAGAGGTGTATTTGGAGGGCAAGTTGGTCAGGATAATATCTATGAGGGTGCCCATGATTACAGATTTAGGGTTGTACCTGATGGCTTCCTTGATAATTCGTGTGAGATTGAGGGCATCTAGCTTAGATTGTAGGACTGCCGGGGTGTTAAGCATATCCCAGTTTAGGTCACCTAACAGTACGAGCTCTGAAGATAGATGAGGAGCAATCAATTCACATATGGTGTCCGGGGCACAGCTGGGGGGTCTATAACAGGCGGCAACAGTGAGAGACTTATTTCTGGAGAGATTAATTTTTAGATAGCTCTGTCAGATTTACCATTGAGTGACCATTGGATTCTTGGTCACCTCCTTGACCAAGGCCCTTCTCCCCTGATTGCTCCGTTTGGCTGGGCGGCCAGCTATTGGAAGAGTCTTGGTGGTTCCAAACTTCTTCTATTTAAGAATGATGGAGTCCACTATGTTCTTGTGGACCTTCAATGCTACAGAAATGTGTTGGTACCGTTCCCCAGATCTGTGCCTCGACACAATCCTGTCTCGGAGCTCTACGGACAATTGCTTTGACCTCATGTCTTGGTTTTTGCTCTGATATACACTGTCAACTGTGTGACCTTATAAAAAGAGAGGTGTGTGCCTTTCTAAATCATGTCCAATCAATTGAATTTACCACAGGTGGACTCCAAGTTGTAGAAACATCTTAAGGATGATCATTAAAAACAGGATCCACCTGAGCTCAATTTCGAGTCTCATAGTAAAGGGTGTGAATACTTATGTAAATAAGGTATTTAAGTTTTGCAAAAAAATCATTCAAAACCTTTTTGGGTCGCGACCCACCAGTTGAGAATCGCTGCACTATGCCAATTAAAGATTTAGTCCAGGGCTGCCCAACCCTCTTCCTGGAGATCTGTCCTGTATGTTTTCAGTCCAACCCTAATTTAGCATATTTGATTCAGCTAGTGAAGGTCTTGTTGAGCAGCTAATTAGTAGAATCAGGTGTGTTAAATTAGGGTTGGACTGATAACCCACAGGACCATAGTACAATCACTAATCATGCCTTTATTATGACATTCAAATTATTTCAGTATAGTTACTGCAATGTGCATAATATGGAAAACTACTACAGTACTACTACAATTAAATGATATTCCATCTAAGAAACCTACATTTGCTACAATGCTGTACGTGGTTCAAATGCTGTACATAAGTCAAATCTTAGATTAAGAATAGCCTACATTTGAAAGGAACTCAACAATATAGAAATGTACCTTAGGAGATGTACCTTGATTTTCTGAAAACATAGCAAAATGAATTGGGTTAACAAAGTGATGCAAAGTTAATAGCCTAGATCTATAAGTAATACATTGTTAGAAAAGTGTGAGCGGGCCAGTAATGTACAGTACGTGGGGAGAAGGGTAAAATGTGTTAAACTAACCTTTAGTTTCTTTACCTGAAAACAAATCAAAAGTTATCCGATTGTTAGGAGCGAAGCAAAACCCACTCATTAACTTAATTATGTAGAACACAGACATGCAGAAGGAACCGAACAATAACGTACGAAAAAGACTAACCTTTAGTTACAAACAAGACAAAAATAAAGACTACAAAAAGGAAAACTGAAGATGGAACTAAGACAATGACTCTATTCCTTAGTGATTCCGCAGATTTTCCGCAAACAACATCTCTTGTTTGACTTCCATCTTCCATCTTGTATTGTCCAATGGTTTTACAACTAAAAGGTGAACAAATAAAAGCTGTTCAAGGCAGTTTAACCATTATTGAACCATTATCATATTAGCAATCATCAAACATTGTTTCAAATGTATATACATATATATTTTTTTTTTATACAGACAAACCTATGAAGGCCAAATGATAATATCGGTGAGTGTAAAGGCTAGAGGCATTTCATTTCAATATATTACAAATGTTTCTCAAATAAAAATGTTGTCACTATTCCTTAATTTGGGCATTTAAAACTCTGATTAGGTAACAATGACATTATTGATCATCCTCATAATAATTGTTGAATGGAGTGTTTCCCCTAGTACAGTACATTTACGTCATTATACAGACGCTCTTATCCAGAGAGACTTAGTAGTGAGTGCATACATTTTCATAATTGTTTTCCCCCATACTGGTCCCCCTTGGGAATCGAACCCACAACCCTGGCGTTGCAAGCATCATGCTTTACCAACTGAGCCACATAAACCAGTATTGACAAGTCAATCTAATGTATTCTTGAAGTAAATCAATTATTGTTATTGATTATAAAGCCTTGTTCACATTGGCAGTTTGAAGTGACTCAAATCCAATTTTTTTGCATATCCGAATCCGTTTTTTTTTTTTGCAGTCTGAACAACCAAAAAAAGCACATGAAATTGGATATTTTAAGCCACAATTGGCTTGATTGTAGGTGGTTTGGATTCAGATTCAAATCTGATTCCCAGGCCATGCGACATGTCTGAATAGTCATATCTGAGTTATAACGCCCTCAAGTGGTTTTTAGACTTATTTGGCATATGTTGTTGCTTAGCTACTCTGTTGACAGTTTGACATGAATGTGGTAGCTAAATAGTTTGTTAATTGTTTACAAACAAATGTGCTAGGAGGTTAAACAGCTACCTAGCTAGCTAGTTAACTGCTGTGGATAACCAAAAAGGATTTGTTTTGAAAGTTGGATCATCTTTGTCCTTTGAGGCTTTAAAAGTGTTTTTACACTATGATTTTGAACATTCAAAGCAACTGGGAAACTTCCATGACGACACATTGTTGTCATCACCTTAGGTTGCTACATAACTGAGTGATGGGAAGCACGAGCACCACCACCAATCAGCCTAAACCACTGCGCAGTGTGCACACACCCGTCATTACGATGGCGACTAGCTAGCCATGTCAGCAAATGACTGTTGTCTGAACACACACACACACATCCGATTTGGTCACTTGTAACTTACAGTTTGGACAGTCAGTATTCCAAAACAAAACTGATTTAAGCATTAAGGCCTGCAGTGTGAAGAAGGCTTAAAATCCCATATTTTTGCGTAGTCATCCAGATCAAACCAGCCATTGTTAATGTCTCTAACAAATAGGAATGAAACCAGCCAAAACATACTCAGTCCAAGCAGTGCAGTTCACACCATGTTGTGAGTAAGAACCATGCTGACACTCCTCACACATGGTATCTGTTGTCTTTGTTCCTGCACAGGAATAACATGTAATATGCTGTGAGTAATTCCTATTGACAATAACAGTTATGAAAATGAAAAAGAATGATATTTTATTAACTTTATTTCATACTACATATACACATACCCGGTGCTTTAACTCTCTGTCCGGGTGAGCAAAGTGTATGTCTTAGCGCAAAGGTGCACTCGTTGCCAGCTGAGGAGCTGGTACAATAATATCCACTTAGAACATGACAAATAGAGTTACTTGTAGTAGTACACGTCATCAAAATGTACAGACCTTGTCCTGGAAAACATAAAAGTAAGGAAGATTACAGGGGACTCTTTTTATCGCAAGGATTTGCCTTATGTGGTGCATGAACTGAAAGGAGTCTTGGGAAACCAGCCCGAAGAAGATCCTAATGAATAAACAAAGAAAACATGCAGATATTGTGCACAAGCCTCATTAGCTAGGTTTCCATTGAATTGGAGACAGCTTTTCATGTGGGGCGGCAGGGTAGCCTAGTGGTTAGTGTTATAGTGTTGGACTAGTAACCGGAAGGTTACAAGTTCAAATCCCTGAGCTGACAAGGTACAAATCTGTCGTTCTGCCCCTGAACAGGCAGTTAACCCACTGTTCCTAGGCTGTCATTGAAAATAAAAATGTGTTATTAACTGACTTGCCTAGTTAAATGAAGGTAAAAAAAAATGGAATATCAAAAAATCTGCAATAAAGCAAATATGCTCATTTCCCCCCCCCCCCAGGGGTGTTTCCACCAAAAATGGACTTGTTGCAGATAAATCAGTGCTTGATGACGTATGTTTATTTTGTTTTTATGTACTGAATAAATCGCATTTTCAACTCTACCAATAATTTCGTCACAAAAACTGCTGCTTTAAATAGCAAATGTGCCATCTCTGGTCTTCACACTTGCACTCTAGCTACAGCTCGCAGATACAGTGCAGGAAGGCTAGTCTACATAATGAGATTATTATGAATAAGAGCGAGAATATTTGTATTTGCCAAACAGCAGTCAAGCGTCGATCATCATGTCACCAGAATCAGACTCGATATTTATTTGAAAGGAGCATCAAGATCACCATCAACTTTCACCACCCTGTGAGGTTCATCATAACTTTTTTAATCTGTATAAACTGCATGCTTTCCCAAGTAGGAGTGGGAGGACCACACACCATGTCATCACGTGACTTCAAGTTTACTTCAATATGATGGTTTTTATAATGAATTTTACAGACAAAAAGATCCCATGTCGAACAAACAAATTATCTGTCATTATTTATAAAATTGTACCAAAACTTCCTGTTTCCATCACGGCTTTCGTGATTTATTTATTTTATTCTGTATGATTTTACTTGCACTAAAACTGTGGATGGAAATGTGGTTAATGACATCAGCCAAAACACTTGCATGATGACAATCAAAGATGTTGAGAGCAGAGGAGTCATGCTCATCCATTTTTTTATACCAAATTAATTAAAATTGGATTTAATTCATTAATTACCCTCACAAAAAATGGTTGCATGACACATTATTCATATTTCAGCTCTTTAATGCCTCCTTGTGTCTAATATCCTGAGATTTGGTTTGGTCATGGTTTTGAACTTGCATACCATGTTTTGCAACATTTCTGTGATACGTTTTTTTAGTCTAAAGAATTGTCACAAAGAGGCTTGGACACAGGGCCGGCTCGAGGCATAAGTGACATAAGCGGTCACTAAGGGCCCTAAGCCGCTAGGGGGCCCCCAACCCACCAAAGAAAATGACAAAATATAAAAGACTGCAGTACTGTGTAGTGTAACAGACTGCAGTACTGTGTAGTGTAACAGACTGCAGTACTGTGTAGTGTAACAGACTGAAGTACTGTGTAGTATAACAGACTGCAGTACTGTGTAGTGTAACAGAGACTGCAGTACTGTGTAGTGTAACAGACTGAAGTACTGTGTAGTATAACAGACTGCAGTACTGTGTAGTGTAACAGACTGAAGTACTGTGTAGTATAACAGACTGCAGTACTGTCTAGTGTAACAGACTGCAGTACTGTCTAGTGTAACAGACTGCAGTACTGTGTAGTGTAACAGACTGCAGTACTGTCTAGTGTAACAGACTGCAGTACTGTCTAGTGTAACAGACTGCAGTACTGTGTAGTGTAACAGACTGCAGTACTGTGTAGTGTAACAGACTGCAGTACTGTGTAGTGTAACAGACTGCAGTACTGTCTAGTGTAACAGACTGCAGTACTGTCTAGTGTAACAGACTGAAGTACTGTGTAGTGTAACAGACTGCAGTACTGTGTAGTGTAACAGACTGCAGTACTGTCTAGTGTAACAGACTGCAGTACTGTCTAGTGTAACAGACTGCAGTACTGTCTAGTGTAACAGACTGAAGTACTGTCTAGTGTAACAGACTGCAGTACTGTCTAGTGTAACAGACTGAAGTACTGTGTAGTGTAACAGACTGCAGTACTGTGTAGTGTAACAGACTGCAGTACTGTCTAGTGTAACAGACTGCAGTACTGTCTAGTGTAACAGACTGAAGTACTGTGTAGTGTAACAGACTGCAGTACTGTCTAGTGTAACAGACTGCAGTACTGTCTAGTGTAACAGACTGCAGTACTGTGTAGTGTAACAGACTGCAGTACTGTGTAGTGTAACAGACTGCAGTACTGTGTAGTGTAACAGACTGCAGTACTGTGTAGTGTAACAGACTGCAGTACTGTCTAGTGTAACAGACTGCAGTACTGTCAGTGTAACAGACTGAAGTACTGTGTAGTGTAACAGACTGCAGTACTGTCTAGTGTAACAGACTGCAGTACTGTCTAGTGTAACAGACTGCAGTACTGTGTAGTGTAACAGACTGCAGTACTGTGTAGTGTAACAGACTGCAGTACTGTGTAGTGTAACAGACTGCAGTACTGTGTAGTGTAACAGACTGCAGTACTGTGTAGTATAACAGACTGCAGTACTGTGTAGTATAACAGACTGCAGTACTGTGTAGTGTAACAGACTGAAGTTAGGGCTGTTGAGGTGACTGTATTACCGCCACATCGGCAGTCAGGGGTCACGACTGCAGTCAAATTCCACATGATTATTGAGTCATGGTAATCTCCTTTTATGCACTCTGGACATGCTTTGTTAGTATCGAATTTGTTAACAACCATCAGGTCCTAATGACCCTGGTTCGATCCTGGGCTGTATCACAACCGGCGGTGATTGGGAGTCCCATAGGGTGGTGCATAATTGGCCCAGCTTGGGTTAGGGGAGGGTTTGGTCTGGGTAGGCCGTCATTGTAAAATAAGAATTTGTTCTTAACTGACATGCCTAGTTAAATAAAGGTTTTAAAAAACATATTTATTGTCCCCCTATAATCATTTAAATTGTTACAGGTTGCATTTTATATTTTTGTTCAGTATAATTAATAGGCTGACACATTAGCTTTAGCTCCTGAATATCTTGAGCGTTTCCATCTCCTATCCTTCATTTTTTTTCTCCAGCGTGAAGAGGGGCTGTCAACAGTTTTAGTGAAATATGTTTTGTTGCAAAAACATGTTACTATCGATGTTCCTGAAAAGATGTCACTTGGTTTCCCAAATTAAACACTGGGTAGCAGCAGGAACAGGGTTGGAGTGCCCCTGGAATACAGAGTTTGGGTGGAATATCACCTGTTGCACAGTGAGAGGCTGCATGCTCCTCACACAGTGGTTGATGTGTGGAGTGAAGTAAGTGTTGTTCTATGTATTTCTCAGCTATATTAAACACAGCTCTGCTATAAAACCAAAGTAAGCCTTCCAGGCATCATTGAAAAACAGACCTACTGCCCCTGTTCCTTCCCATTTGATAATGGGCCATTACATATCACAACTAATTGGTTTCAAATGATCACTTTTACGCTCAACATAGCCACTTCATCTGCGCACTCTAACCGGAATGGGAAAATGATTCATTCCATTTTATTCAGCTAAGTTCAATTATATTCTTCTTGGTATAAAATAATCTAATCTAAAACAATGGCACGGGATGTATAAGCATATCTTGTCAGCTAAATGAACAAGCCTAAAGCCTATGGTATGGAGCATAGCCAGCCAGATAACATCCAGTGCCTTCGGAAAGTATTCAGACCCCTTCCATTTTCCCTCATTATGTTACATTACAGCCTTATTCTAAAATAGATTAAATAAATCAAAAATCCTCAATCTACACGCAAAACCCCATAATAACAAAGCAATAGCAGGTTTTTAGACACCCTTGAGATGTTTCTACAACTTGATTGGAGTCCACCTGTGGTAAATTCAATTGATTGTACAGGATTAGGAAAGGTGCACACACCTGTCTATATAAGGTCCCACAGTTGACTGCATGTCAGAGCAAAAACCAAGCCATGAGGTCAAAGGAATTGTTCGTAGAGCTCCGAGACAGGATTGTGTCGAGGCACAGATCTGGGGAAGGGTACCAAAACATTTCTGCACCATTGAAGGTCCCAAGAACACAGTGGCCTCCATCAGTCTTAAATGGAAGAACTTTGGAACCACCAAGACTCTTCCTAGAGCTGGCCGCCCGGCCAAACTGAGCAATCAGGGGAGAAGGGCCTTTGTCAGAGAGGTGACCAAGAATCCAATGGTCACTGACAGAGATCCAGAGTTCCTCTGTGGAGATGGGAGAACCATCCAGTAGGACAACCATCTCTGCAGCACTCCACCAATCAGGACTTTATGGTAGAGTGGCCAGACGGAAGACATTCCTCAGTAAACGGTACATGACAGCCTGCTTGGAGTTTGCCAAAAGGCACCTAAAGGACTCTCAGACCATGAGAAACAAGATTCTCTGGTCTGTTGAAACCAAGATTGCACTCTTTGGTCTGAATGCCAAGCATCACGTCTGGAGGAAACCTGGCACAATCCCTACGTTGAAGCATGGTGGTCACAGCATCATGCTGTGGGGATGCTTTTCAGCGGCAGGGACTGGGAGACTAGTCCGGATCGAGGGAAAGATGAACAGAGCAAAGTACAGAGAGATCCTTGATGAAAACCTGCTCCAGTGTTCCTATGACCTCAGACTGGGGCGAAGGTTCACCTTCCATTAGGACAACGACCCTAAGCAGACAGCCAAAACAACACAGGAATGGCTGAAAATAGCTGTGCAGCGACACTCCCCATCCAACCTGACAGAGCTTGAGGGGATCTACAAAGAAGAATGGGAGAAACTCTCCAAATACAGGTGTGCTAAGCCTGTAGCGTCATACCCAAGAAGACTCAAGGCTGTAATCGAAGACTCAAGGCTGTAATTCTAAAAACCTGTTTTTGCTTTGTCATAATGGGGTATTGTGTGTAGATTGATGAGGGGGGAGGGGGGGACGATTGAATCCATTTTAGAATAAGGTTGTAACGTAACAAAATGTGGAAAGAGTCAAGGGGTCTGGATACTTTCCCATTGCACTGTACAATAGGCCCACTAATATTCTGTTCTTCCAAAATACATTTTCTTCATATCATAATGATATGACACAGGCCATGGCAAAATGTGTAGAATTGTAGGAAATTAGCTTTAAACTGCAATTTTTGTCCCATGGCAAAATAAATAGAATTTCATGGCAACCAAATGTCACTTAGGGCCCCCAAAATACCTGAAATATTATGGCCCCCCAAAATATTAGGGTCCCTCATAATACCTGGATCACAAGGACTGCAGGGAAAGCACTTGTCCAAGCCGTTAGCTGCATTCATGTAGGTCTGTCCTGCACAAGGTATGCAGGACGTGCTGGACACCAATGTACAGTCCTTGCGGACAACCAAACCTAACAAAACAAAACATGCCATTACATTACATTGTACATGCATTTACAATGTAGTGTATTGTTTATAGTTTGATATCAAACTATGTTTAATTGCTTAACAATGTAATAGAATTGTGTGAAGTTTAATTTTGCATTACAATAGAACTAAAATAAATTTATATTATGTACAGTAGTGTAAACAAGTCCTTGATGCCCTCACCTTTTCCACACATCGGACAGCACTGACCAGTGTTAGATTTGTACTCTGCAGGGCCACACTTGCTTCCAGATGCAGGTATGATCATGTCTGGGTTAGAAAATAGAGAAATTAAAGAAAAGCAATTATCTACCATTACTACCATATATTTAGTTTTTTTTTTTTTTAAATTGAATAGGGGAGGGTCAAGTAATTTGTAAATCGATGAAATGTCATATTGCTCAGGGTTTGAGAATTAGTTGATTATTATTGTCTCATGTGTGCCTCATGATGCCCCTCATCCCTGATTCTCTGCTGGGCAATATCAAGTGTACCTAGTGTGGTCTTAATCAAATGTTCCATAGCCTATAGTGTAGGCTATATACCTAGGCTATAGAATTAGCTTGCACGGTGGAGCACAGGGCAAAGTGATATTTCGAAGAAAATGTACTTTCTTCCCGAGTTTTTGCTCTGCTGGGATGGTGTATATAAAACTAGGCTACACTGCATTACACATTGCAATGGATAGGAGTTCCCAATCATGAGCCCTGGCCTGGCCTGCCCTGCTCATGCAAACCTTTTTGTGCTGCCTAACCAATGACTGTGGAGGCGAGTCAACATCTATGTGCGCAGACTAGGACGACAGACCTGCTCAGTTTGAGACAGAGCGTGAAGATGACAAGGAGGATTTGAGTTTATTTTTACAGGGACAGTGCACATTAATCAATGTTACAGTAAAAGTACCGTTTTTAGCCAGCCGGCTAATATTCAGCAGCAGTCCCTGGGCAGGTTATTAAAAACAATTACAATACAGACAGTCATTGAGCAGTGAGCACACGCAGAGCAACATAGGACAAGCAAGACGTAGCATGCAGACAGAGAAACACAGCACAAAAAGCAACAAGACAAAAATCCATAAAAGCAACAGTGTTTGCAGCAATACACAGCTAGGGATTATGTTCACAAATCTGATTAACCTTTAGCCATATCTTCATGTTTTTTTGGAAGTGTGATAGGTGGTGCAGTTACAGTTGAAGTCGGAGGTTTACATACACCTTAGCCAAATAAATTTAAACTCAGTTTTCACAATTCCTGACATTTAATCCTAGTACAAATTAGGTCAGTTAGGATCACCACTTTATTTTAAGAATGCAAAATGTCAGAATAACAGGAGAGAGAATTATTGTTTAACTTGGGTCAAACATTTCAGGTAGCCTTCCACAAGCTTCCCACAATAAGTTGGGTGAATTTTGGCCCATTCCTCCTGACAAAGCTGGTGTAACTGAGTCAGGTTTGTTGGCCTCCTTGCTCGCACACGCTTTTTCAGGTCGGCACACAAATTTTCCATGGGATTGAGGTCAGGGCTTTGTGATGGCCACTCCAATTCCTTGACTTTGGACTTAAGCCATTTTGTCACAACTTTGGAAGTATGCTTGGGGTTATTGTCCATTTGGAAGACCCCATTTGCAACCAAGCTTTAACTTCCTGACTGAGGTCTTGAGATGTTGCTTCAATATATCCACATCATTTTCTTTCCTCATGATGCCATCTATTTTGTGAAGTGCACCAGTCCCTCCTGCAGCAAAGCACCCCCACAACATGATGCTGCCACCCCCGTGCTTCACGGTTGGGATGTTGTTCTTTGGCTTGCAAGCATCCCCCTTTTCCTCCAAACATAACGATGGTCATTATGGCCAAATAGTTATATTTTTGTATCAGACCAGACAATATTTCTCCAAAAAGTACAATCTTTGTCCCCATGTGCAGTTGCAAACCGTAGTCTGGCTTTTTTTATGGCGGTTTTGAAACAGTGACTTCTTCCTTGCTGAGTGGCCTTTCAGGTTATGTCGACATAGGACTCGTTTTACTGTGGATATAGATACTTTTGTACCCGTTTCCTCCAGCATCTTTACAAGGTCCTTTGCTGTTGTTCTGGGATTGATTTGCACTTTTAGCACCAGGGTATGTTCATCACTAGGAGACAGAATGCGTCTCCTTCCTGGAGGTATGACGTCTGCGTGATCCCATAATGTTTATACTTTCATAGTATTGTTTGTACAGATGAACGTGGTACCTTGGAAATTTCTCCCAAGGATGAACCAGACTTGTGGAGGTATACATTTTTTTCTGAGGTCTTGGCTGATTTCTTTTGATTTTCCCATGATGTCAAGCAAAGAGGCACTGAGTTTGAAGGTAGGCCTTGAAATACATCCACAGGTACACCTTCAATTGACTCAAATGATGTCAATTAGCCTATCAGAAGCTTCTAAAGCCATTACATCATTTTCGGGAATTTCCCAAGCTGTTTGAAGGCACAGTCAACTTAGTGTATGTAAAACATCTGACCCACTAGAATTGTGATACAGTGAATAAGTGAAATAATCTGTCTGTAAACAATTGTTGGAAAAATGACTTGTGTCATGCACAAAGTAGATGTCTTAACCGACTTTCCAAAACTATAGTTTAAAATAAATGTGTGGATTGGTTGAAAAACTAGCTTTAATGACTCAAATAAGTGTATGTAAACTTCCGACTTCAACTGTATGTGTGTCTGATGGCATTGTATTCCAGACATGGGAAGCTCTCACAGAGAAAGCAGATTGACTAAAGGTGATTTTCCTTAAGGGAACTATATAGTCACCTCTCATGGCAGACCTTGTGGATCTGCTGCCATGTTTGGGTTTTCTGTTTAACAAAAGTACTGAGGGGAAGGGAAGCCAGGCCATTTAGGATCTTGAATACAGGACATGCGTCGGTGTATTGCACAAGATTTTTCCAACTCAGGAGCGCATGCTTTCTGAGGATATAACAGTGATGATGGCTATTGGGCTTCCTATCAAGCACTTTGAGAGCCTGTTTGTAGACAGACAATGGGTTTAAATGTTGAACAGCAAGCTTGGGCCCAACTAGTCAAGCAGTATGTTAAGTGGGGGAGTATCATAGATTTGAAGTACAGCTTTGCTACCTCTGTAGTCAAACAATTTTGTATAAATCGGAAATGAGCTAGGCTGAATTTGGTTATTTGAATGACCTTTTTCACTTGCATTTTAAAAGAGGTTGGAATCAAGTATGATGCCAAGGTACTTAAAATCAGATACCACCTGGAGCTTCTCCGCTGACATATCGACATCTGGCTCAGTAGCATCTGTTGCCCTCTTTGTGAAGAACATACAGAGTTTTTTTTCACATTGAGATGCAAACATGAGTCACTGAGCCACTTTGTAACCTGGGCCATTACAGTACTGAGTTCTTGTGCAGCTTGTTGTTTGCTCTTTGCATGCACATATATCACTGTATCATCTGCATACAGATGACCAAGGCCCTTCTCCCCGATTGCTCAGTTTGGCCGGGCGGCCAGCTCTAGGAAGAGTTTTGGTGGTTCCAAACTGCTTCCATTTAAGAATGGAGGACACTGTCTTCTTAGGGAACTTCAATGTTGCACAAATGTTTTGGTACCCTTCCTTAGGTCTGTGCATCGACACAATCCTGTCTCGGAGCTCTACTGACAATTCCTTCGAACTCATGGCTTGGTTTTTCTATGACATGCCCTGTCAACTGTGAAACCTTATAGACGGGTGTGTGCCTTTCCAAATCATGTCCAATCAATTGAATTTACCACAGGTGGACTCCAATGAAGTTGTAGAAACATCTCAAGGATGATCAATAGAAACAGGATGCACTTGAGCTCAATTTCAAGTCTCATAACAAAGGGTCTGAATACTTATGTAAATAAGGTATTTATGTTTTTAATACATTTGCAAAAATGTCTAAAAACCTGTTTTCATTTTTGTCATGATGGCTATTGTGTGTAGATTGCTGAGGAAATTGTTTTATTTAATCAATTTTAGAATATGGCAGTAATGTAACAAAATGTGGAAAATGTCAAGGGGTCTGAATACTTTGAAGGCACTGTATAGTTCCTTATATCATTCCACGCTGTTCCCAATAATATCATTTAATGGACACAGCAATTTAATATAAAGATAAATCATCTCTGCAATAATTTACCATATGGCCCTTTTCCTATAATAATATCTCAATCAGGGGACTGGTCCTCCATCCTGAAATAGCAGCTGCATCTGCTGATTACATGGACAATGGGTACCTGATCAGTAATCCTAAATCCAGTGTAACGGATGTGAAATGGTTAGCGGTGTTCGCGCTAAATAGCGTTTCAATCGGTGACGTCACTTGCTCTGAGACCTTGAAGTAGTAGTTCCCCTTGCTCTGCAAGGGCCGCGGCTTTTGTGGAGCGATGGGTAACGATGATTCGTGGGTGACTGTTGTTGATGTGTGCAGAGGGTCCCTGGTTCGCGAGGGGACGGTCTAAAGTTATACTGTTACACCAGCAATTCTACTCTGAGACACTTTGTGAATACAGGCCAACAGTGGATCTTTCCTAAATTGTAGATGTGTAAGTGGTGGCCTGGTCTGTCATTTGGTCTCTGTAGCCTCAGGCCTTTCGCTCTTAATCTGAATCTTTCACCCTGCTCTCTACCTCTTCATTGTCACCCTGTCAAATGATGTCAATCTCCGACCCCTCCATTCTCCTCCTTCCCTGAGCCAATGCCCCCAACAGACAGAATAGCAACAGCAGAATTTGGATAATCAAACATTGTATACAAAATAGCAGGGGAAAACACTTAGAATACATAACACATGGCAAACATATAGTAGAACAAATCAAATAGATAATAGGCTACAGAACATTTATCTTGATGGGAAAACAGCAATGTGTAAAGTGGTTTTAAAAAATATTACGTTGAATACATGTAATATCTACAGCGAGCTCTTTTCAGTGGTTTCACTTTGTAACGGGTGCACTGCGTGGCGTTTGGAGAAACTGTGTGACATCTTCGGACCTTATTTTTTACGATGCATCATAGGGTGTAGCTCTGCATGACAGCTAACCTGTAGTTACCTCAACCGGTCATCCGGTAGCTGGACGAGACAAGCCAACTCTAAAGGTGCAAATATTGGTTATTCATAGTTGTATATCGAAATCATGTGATGTGATTGGAGTTTTCAGATACAGCCTAGCAAGGCGTATCCAGTCTAGATGCTATTACTTTCACTTACCGAGTTGAACCAGTACAGCACAGTACAAAAGCCATACACGTGATATTGACATTGTTCGCCTAATCGGACTAGTTGTCGCTCTCTTGCAATAGCGAGCCGTTAAGACACTTTATAACTAATTAACAAACGTCTGAAACTATCACGTACTGACTAGCGTGTATTATTATGTGCCTTTCGTGTATGCCTAATAGCAAACATTTTAATGAACGCATAGATTGTTTGCTTATGTTTGAACTTTTTAAAATAAATATACATTTATATAACGACAGAATATTTGCCTGTCACGTTTAGACTTGTATCTTGTCAAATCTATAAAACAAGGTGTTCACTGCTCAGGCAAACGGCATGGCTACTATTTCAATCTCCTTCGGCCCACATTCATCAGACCAGTCACGAGTCACACCCAAGAGACAAAACGTTTACGAGGGTGCAATTCAGGGCGTTGTCAGATCACCTCATACCATTGCAATCAGTCGATATAATCGTCAACTATCATCAGAAATCAAGTGATATGAATCAGAGAGTGGGGCGCCGCCTGACCTACTAGTTGGTCAGAAGGTTCAAATCAACGTTTCATATCTTGGTACTTTATTGAGAATGACACAATAACGCGAGATCATATTTCCAGCATGTCCGACAACCAGAACTCCCTTGCCCGCCATAGGAAGAAAAATGGTAATTAATAAATAACAAGTGAGCATTGCATTTGCAGCTCCTAAATTAATAAAAACATTTCAAACGTAGTTTTAAAGGTAACCTCTGAACGAGCTCCGACAACTCGTGGCTCAGCTTGACTGACTGGCATGATACACTAGCACAGGAAACCGCCACCATCGAAATGAATGGCAAGCGAGGGACCTTTGGGCGGTGCGAAGGTGGCGTGGGAGGCGGTGATAAATATAAACCTTTCCAAACTTTATGCAAATCACAAGCGGCGATCGCCAATCATATCGAGTGGTTCCCATGACGAATTTGATGCTATGCCACCCAAAGCTGGAGACTTTTTTTCAGCAAAGATGGCTGACAAAAATACTAGGATGGAAAGCAAAAGTGATTGTCATAAATAATCATGAAAAAAAATGTACAGTTGACAGGAATATGTTAGTTTATGTAGAGACATGGGTATGCATATTTTTTTTTAATCACAAAGTTAATTTACAAAAGTCAGGATTTAGCAAGCTAGCTGGCTAGCTTGATGGGTGTTGTGACATGAGTATGACATTGTAACTCATGTTGAATGTTTTAGGGACTCCTGAAACAACCAGCAATCCAGGCTGTCGTCCTGTGAAACAGTGGATGTAAATAATCTAGCCGGCTAAAGTATTTACTGCAAATTGAATGTACAATTTTGTAAGCTTGCCTTGCTGATATTTGCCATGCAATGCAGATAGATGAAATAACGTATGTTCTTGTTTATTGGGCAGTGGAGGATAACAATACCTGTATGCCTATGGATGTGTAGCTAGCTATCTAGACAAACTGGGAATTGAGTAACTGTAGTTGACATAGCTAAGTAAAAGGAATAATACTCTTGTTGCAATGTGAATGGCTCTTAAAAGAGCCTTTGTTTGTGCATAGTGTAGTCTATGGTGTTGCCAGGGAACAGTACCCTCCTCGAAGAAGTAGGAGGTGAAAACAAACACGTGCACCCTTTAATTCCCCAGGACTAGGACTGAGAACCACTGCTCTTCATTGGGACCTCTTTATATGTAGACTGGCTTTCATAGCTCTCTTTATCTGAGGACAGAAAACCTCACAAGAAACAGACTTCATTATATTCAAATTACACCGCACAGAATATTATGTTACTATTATCTCCGTCCTCACTACTAGGGACAGGAACTACACAAAAGTACCTACCCTATCCAGAATAGCCTACTCTCTCACTTTGACAGTTAGGGCTGCTATCCTTTCACCCTCCTCCATGGCTGTTAGCTAGCTACCTACAAATGCATTTGGAGACTGTTTTTACAGTGATAAATACATCAAGATTTTATTTCACCTTTATTTAACCACGTAGGGCAGTTGAGAACAAGTTCTCATTTACAACTGCAACCTGGCAAAGATAAATCAAAGCAGGGCGACAACAACAGAGTTACACATGGAATAAACAAACGTACAGTCAATAACACAATAGAAATAGTCTATATACAGTGTGTGCAAATGAGGTAAGATTAGGGCGGTAAGGCAATAACTAGGCCGTAGTGGTGAAATAGTTACAATTTAGCAATTAAACACTGGAGTGATAGATGTGCAGAAGATGAATGTGCAAAGAGAGGCAGGGTGCAAAGGAGCAACAAAAAAAAATAATATGGGGATGAGGTAGTTCGATGGGCTATTTACAGATGGGCTGGAGGCAAGTGTTGAACAAATCACCTAGCCACATACTGGTGGTGTTCCTGCCTGATTATGTTGAAGACGTTGCATTGCATCAACCAATGGTTGTGCTTCACATTGACTGTCGGTCATTACATTCCTATATCATATTGGGTGGTTAGCTGATATGTTAAACACCTATCCAAGCTTTCAACCTCAGGAGGCTGAAGACATTTGACTTGTCACCTAAAACCCTCACAATCTTTTACAGATGCACAATTGAGAGCCTCCTGTCGGGCTGTATCCGCCTGGTACGGCAACTGCACCACCCACAACCGCAGGGCTCTCCAGAGGGTCGCGAGGTCTGCACAACGCATCATCGGGGGAAAACTACTTGCTCTCCAGGACACCTACAGCACCCGATGTCACTTGAAGGCCAAAAAGATCACAACCACCCGAGCCACTGCCTGTTCACCCCGCTATCATCCAGAAGGCGAGGTCAGTACAAGTGCATCAAAGCTGAGGCCGAGACTGAAAAATAGCTTCTATCTCAAGGCCATCAGACTGTTAAACAGCCATCACTAACACAGAGAGGCTGCTGCCTACACAGACTTGAAATCATTGGCCACTAGGGTTGCAAAGGGTCGGAAACTTTCCGGTAAACTTCCGGAATTTTCCATGGGAAGTTAAGCCCGGGAATTTTGCTTAAATTCATCAAAAAAGTTAACTTATAACGGTGAACCTTTTTTGTGGGATACTCATAAGGCAATTCAAGGTCATATTTTGGTTGAACTTTCCCCAATTCAATGGAATTACAACCCTCTGCATGCACAGTGCACTCTTCCATCACATGTGCAGCTGATTCTCAAGATCTTGCACACTAATGAGATGTTATTGAGCCCACACTACTAGTGTCTGAGCCAAGGACTACATGCTTTCTGGTAAATTTTGATTATAATACTGGGTGGGGTGAATATATTTTATAAGACATACATTATTTTTTGTTAACTAGTAAATAGTAGCCTACAGCAAAGTGTGTTTAAATCATTTCTAACTTGTTAACAATGTCTGCTTGTTAGTTTTTGCTGCCATGTGAGTTTTAGCTTGCTTGAGCCTGCTAGCTATGGAGTGTTAATTCACATTTCCATATATGTTTCAATTTGGTCATTCCTCATCCATATATTTATATGTACATATTCTTATTCCTTCCCTTTACTTAGATTTGTGTGTATTAGGTAGTTGTAGAATTGTTAGATTACTTGTTAGATATTACTGCACTGTCAGAACTAGAAGCAATAACATCTGCTAACCATGTGTATGTGACCAATAACATTTGATTTGAGATCTGATAGGTGTCTGCAATGTAGTCAGGCAGGAATGCCACCCACATGATATAGCGGAGCAGTATAGAAATCTAATGCCCGGACTGCACAGTCGATGACGTGGCATTCTAATTACGTGCTATGCAACTATTGGTTGATGCAATGCATTATCTGCAATTTGGTCAGGGCCTGGAACATGAATCTCAACTAGCTGACTCAGGTATGTTCGGACTGAATACCCACAGGATGGTAGATCTGTTGTAACCTATGCAAGTACTGGTCGTATTTATTGTTGCGGACCGTAGCAGACATCCCTTTTTCAATGGAAAACTAAAAACATTAGTTTCTTATAGGACAAGTTACGTATTCCCTTGCCGTTTCAGTCCATTTTTATTCTGTTTGGTGCTTATTGAAAACAACCACTGTACTGCCTCGAACCAAGTCCCAGGCTTTTGTGGGCATGTTGCCACACGACGGCTCGTTTGCATTTCTATAGTTTTGTTTTTGTGTAGAGAGAAGTCTCACGCATTGGCTGACCCAGATTCTACTTTATTAATTAAGGAAAACTGCCACTGCTCACAGGAAAGATCAAAAGGAATGATGTTCTGGTCGTGGTCTCCCATTTCATCTGTGTGTAGTGTCTTTAGATTGGTCTGTTACTGTTCACAGCAAGACTCTTTATTGCCACACAATCAGAGTTGGTTGTAATTACTTTTGGTACAACATGATAGGCAAAAACTCACAAGGTTTTAGTTTGACTGTATTAGTAGACAAGTAGACCATTATAATGCAGTGTGAATTCCAAGAGAAGTATACAGCTGTGCCAGGAAAATAACCTCTCCCTCAATGTCAACAAAACGAAAGGCTGATCGTGGACTTTAGGAGACAGTAGAGGGAGCACGCCCCCATCCACTTTGACCGGATTGCAGTGGAGAAGTTCCTCAGGGTACACATCAGACAATCTGAAATGATCCACCCTCATAAACAGTGTGGTGAAGAAGGCACAATAGCGCCTCTTCAACCTCAGGAGGCTGAAGAAATTTGTCTTGGCCCCTAAGACCCACAAACTTTTATAGCTGCGCCATTGAGAGCATCCCGTCGGGCTGTACCACCACCTGGTACGGCAAATGCACCACCCGCAACCGCAGGGCTCTCCAAAGGGTGGTGCGGTCTGCCAAACCCATCACCGGGGGTAAACTACCTGCCCTCCAGGAAATTATAGGGTAGTTTACAATGCACTGCTGGAATGGGTTAAATGTATATTCGATTCGTTAAGTTATTTTAAATTGATACACTGGGTCACATTTATTTAGGATACTCCGGATTTTCTATCTGTAGATGCTCTGAGTTTATTAATAGTATGACTGTTGATAAAGCAACTGCTTGCTACAGTTACGGTTAAGATTAAGGTTTAGAATAAGTGTTAAGGTTAGTAGATAATTAGTTGCAATGTTAATGATAGTCTGTAGACTATCAAAATAAAGTGTTACCAGACGCTGTAAACGTATTCATTTTGGCAAACAGAGCGACAAGTTATACTATAGTAGGATATCAATGGGATTGAGTAACATACAAAAGCATGCTCCTGGTCTCCCGGGATGTTTAATTACAGTTTTTCCCTTTTCAATCACTGGTGCAATATTTTACAAGTATGTGGTACATTTTCACAACTATTAGCACATAAATCAACAGATCATCAAAATGGGACATGTTTCAAAACAATAACATTTTCAATTGACTGAGTACAACAAACATATTCAAAGTCACTTGTTCACTGCACCAAATCAATCATACAATTGACATATATTACATCCTAGTATTGGCTTTTCACAATGCATTATTCACATAACGTTTCATATGATTTTCTTGTCATTTGTTAAAATACATACCAAATATGACTTAATCGATTAGCTCAAAACTGATAACTAGTAAAACAAATGGTATAGTGTATAGTTTACATATACAGTGGACAGATTCACATAAGAAGCTTCTTAAGAAAAAAGGTTAAAGATATATTGTTGAGGAATTTCACTTAAACTCTTAAGGATTTAATGATTTTAATTGTTTAAAATAATCAATACTGAAACTTTCAGATGAAGTTTAAGTGAATTAAACAAGTTCAATTTCTTTCATGAGCTTATTCTCTCACTGCCCAGAGTTTAAAACAAGGGATTAGCTATCTTAAAATTAAGAACAAATCCAATAACTTTATTTTTAAGAAACACATCTCTTGTAAACGTATTGCTTAAAGAGAAACATAATAGAACCAAGAACCTTTGAGGAATATAAACTTTGCTAAACTTTCTTCATAGGTCTATAGTTAAGGACAAAATCTGAGGACAGAAAATCTCACAAGAAACAGACTTCATTATATTCAAATTACGCCGCACAGAATATTATGTTACTATTATCTCCGTCCTCACTACTAGGGACAGGAACTACACAAAATGGCAGCTAAGAAGAAACTCACAAAACCTTAAGGTTTTGTGAATCTCGGCCCTGCTCTTTCCATGAGATACAGTAGACTGACCAGGTGAAAGCTATGATCCCTTATTGATGTCACTTGTTAAATCCACTTCAGTGGAGATGAAGGGGAGGAGACAGGTTGTAGCGGTATTTATTAGAGAGGGGTAAAGAATGATTTTGTTCGGGCGCCAGGCAGGTATTAACCATGCCGAAAGGAAAAGAGTAGAATAGAGAGAGTACAACTACCAGACCCACACACATCAGCAGAAGAGACTGCCTAGAGTGTAGCCTGTTTACCAGATAGCCAGTGGAGAGAAAAGAGAATACACACAATATAAAACCCACATCAAAGCACAGGGGTAACCCCAACAAGAATACCTCATACAATAATAATACTAATAATGGCAGAGCAATTTAACAGCAACTTCATACAAGAATGAATTTAGTCATCAACAGAGGATTTGCAATAATCTGTATTATTGTCCAGTGGAGGAGTGCAGAGGGTATGAATGTGGGGGGTGTTCATAGACACAAAGGCCTTAAAAATGTCCACAATCTTCTCGGCCACATGTCATTAGTACACCTCAATACAGTTCACATAACAATACACAACTTGCAAGCAACCTCCCTTTCAACGAACATGTCCACCCAAATACTTCTGGCAAATAACAATAGCGAGGCTATATACAAGGGGTAACTGTACAGAGTCAATGTGCGGGGGCACCGGTTAGTCGGGCTAATTGAGGTAATATGTACATGTAGGTATAGTTAACAGGTTAGCTGTTCAGGAGTCTTATGGCTTGGGGGTAGAAGCTGTTCAGAAGTCTTTTGGACTTAGACGTGGCACTCCGGTACCGCTTGCCGTGCAGTAGCAGAAAACACAAGATCAACAGCTTCTAGATGTGAGCCATTACCAGCCTTTCAAAGCACTCCATGGCTACAGACGTGAGTGCTACGGGTCTGTAGTCATTTAGGCAGGTTGCTTTAGTGTTCTTGGGCACAGGGACTATGGCGGTCTGCTTGAAACATATTGGTATTACAGACTCAATCAGGGACATTTTGAAAATGTCAGTGAAGACGTCTGCCAGTTGGTCAGCACATGCCAGGAGCACACGTCCTGGTAATCTGTCTGGGCCCGCAGCCTTGTGAATGTTGACCTGTTTAAAGGTCTTACTCACATCGGCTACGGAGAGCATGATCACACAGTCGTACGGTACAGCTGATGCTCTCATGCATGCCTCAGTGTTATTTGCCTTGAAGCGAGCATAGAAGTAGTTTAGCTCATCTGGTAGGCTCGTGTCACTGGGCAGCTCGCGGCTGTGCTTCCCTTTGTAGTCTGTAATAGTTTGCAAGCCCTGCCACATATGACGAGCGTCGGAGCCGGTGTAGTATGATTCAATCTTAGTCCTGTATTGACGCTTTGCCTGTTTGATGGTCCGTCGGAGGGCATAGCAGGATTTCTTATAAGCTTGCGGGTTAGAGTCCGCACCTTGAAAGTGGCAGCTCTACCCTTTAGCTCAGTGTGAATGTTGCCTGTAATCCATGGCTTCTGGTTGTGGTTACGTACAGTCACTGTGGGGACGACGTCCTCAATGCACTTATTGATAAAGCCAGTGACTGATGTGGTGTACTCCTCAATGCAATCGGAAGAATCCCGGAACATGTTCTGGTCTGTGATAGCAAAACAGTCCTGTAGTTTAGCATCTGCTTCATCTGACCACTTTTTTACAGACCGAGTCACAGGTGCTTCCTGCTTTCAGGAGGATAGAATTGTGGTAGATTTACCAAATGGAGAGCAAGGGAGAGCTTTGTACGCGTCTCTGCTTGTGGAGTACAGATTATCTAGAATTTCTTTCCCTCTGGTTGCGCATTTAACATGTTGATAGAGATTAGGTAAAACTGATTTAAGTTTCTCTGCATTAAAGTCTCCGGCCATTAGGAGGTACCGCTCTGGGTGAGTGGTTTCCTGTTTGCTTATTTCCTTATACAGCTGATTGAGTGCGGTCTTAGTGCCAGAGTCCGTCTATGGTAGTAAATAAACAGTTTTTGATGTCCCGTTGGTAGGATATTCGTGATCGTACCTCGTCTAATTTATTGTCCAATGATTGCATGTTGGCAAGTAATATTGACGGTAACGGCAGCTTTCCCACTCACCGTCTGCGCGGTAGGTATGATGTTCTTTGGATGCAACTCAGCATTCTTTGTCCTCCAAACACAACGAGTTGAGTTTTTACCAAAAAGTTCTATTTTGGTTTCATGTGACCAGATGTCATTCTCCCAATCTTCTTCTGGATCATCCAAATGCTCTCTAGCAAACTTCAGACGAGCCTGGACATGTACTGGCTTAAGCAGGGGGACACGTCTGGCACTGTAGGATTTGAGTCCCTGGCGGCGTAGTGTGTTACTGATGGTAGGCTTTGTTACTTTGGTCCCAGTTTTTTGCAGGTCATTCACTAGGTCCCCCCGTGTGGTTCTGGGATTTTTGTTCACCGTTCTTGTGATCATTTTGACCCCACGGGGTGAGATCTTGCGTGGAGCCCCAGATCGAGGGAGATTATCAGTGGTCTTGTATGTCTTCCATTTCCTAATAATTGCTCCAACAGTTGACTTCTTCAAACCAAGCTGCTTACCTATTGCATATTCAGTCTTCCCAGCCTGGTGCAGGTCTACAATTTTGTTTCTGGTGTCCTTTGACAGCACTTTGGTCTTGGCCATAGTGGAGTTTGGAATGTGACTGTTTGAGGTTGTGGACAGGTGTCTTTTATACTGATAACAAGTTCAAACAGGTGCCATTAATACAGGTAACGAGTGGAGGACAGAGGAGCCTCTTAAAGAAGAAGTTACAGGTCTGTGAGAGCCAGAAATCTTGCTGGTGTGTAGGTGACCAAATACTTATTTTCCACCATAATTTGCAAATAAATTCATTAAAAATCCTACAATGTGATTTTCTGGATTTTTTTTCTCATTCTGTCTGTCATAGTTGGAGTGTACCTATGATGAAAATTACAGGCCTCTCATCTTTTTAAGTGGGAGAACTTGCACAATTGGTGGCTGACTAAATACTTTTTTGCCCCACTGTAGCTGACGTTGTAGCGGTATTGTTAGAGGGGTAAAAAATTTAAATTGTTGTGGCAAAAGATGCTGTGGCAAAAGGCAGGTATTAACCTGCTAAAAGGAAAAGAGTATGATAAAGTACCACTACCAGAAACACACATCAGTAGAAGAGACTGACTAGAGCGTAGCCTGTTGGCCAGATAGCCAGTGGAGACTAGAGCGTAGCCTTTTGGCCAGATAGCCAGTGGAGACTAGAGTGAAAGCCTGTTGGCCAGATAGCCAGTGGAGACTAGAGAGTAGCCTTTTGGCCAGATAGCCAGTGGAGACTAGAGCGTAGCCTGTTGACCAGATAGCCAGTGGAGACTAGAGTGAAAGCCTGTTGGCCAGATAGCCAGTGGAGACTAGAGAGTAGCCTTTTAGCCAGATAGCCAGTGGAGACTAGAGCGTAGCCTGTTGACCAGATAGCCAGTGGAGACTAGAGCGTAGCCTGTTGACCAGATAGCCAGTGGAGACTAGAGCGTAGCCTGTTGGCCAGAGGAGACTAGAGCGTAGCCTGTTGGCCAGATAGCCAGTGGAGACTAGAGAGCCTGTTGGCCAGAGGAGACTAGAACGTAGCCTGTTGGCCAGAGGAGACTAGAAGCCTGTTGGCCAGAGGAGACTAGAACGTAGCCTGTTGGCCAGAGGAGACTAGAGTCTAGCCTGTTGGCCAGAGCCAGTGGAGACTAGAGCGTAGCCGGTTGGCCAGATAGCCAGTGGAGACTAGAGCGTAGCCGGTTGGCCAGATAGCCAGTGGAGACTAGAGCATAGCCTGTTGGCCAGATAGCCAGTGGAGACTGGAGTGTAGCGTGTTGGCCAGATATCCAGTGGAGAGAAAAGAGAAGACACACAATATCAAACACATGTCACAGCACAGGGGTAACCCAACCAATAATACCTCATACAATAATAATGCCAGAGCAATTGAACAACTGACAAGGATTTTTTGCAATATTCTGTATTACCTCCCAGTGGAGGAGTGCAGGGGGTATGAATGGGTGTGGGTGGGTATGTCTGAGTGTGTGTGGGGGGGAATTCATAGACAATACAAAGGCCTCAAAATGTCCAAAACTCTTCTCGGCCAAATGTAAATAGTCCCACACAAAATCAATAAGTTCAAACAACAATAAATAATAACTCTCACGCAAACTCCCTTTAACTAAAATGTCACACCAAATAGAACTGGCAGGGGACTAATAGTCCAGCGACACTGAACATCAAAAAGAGCGCATAGGGAAAAAAAGAACGTCTGCTGCAGTGAAAAGCACTGGAGATAGAGGGAAAATGAGAGCTGTTGACTGCAGGCTTGCAGTGTGTCCGTCTGATACAGTGTATGTGACAAATAAAATTTGATTTGATTTGGATTTGATTTGATTTTTGGTTTGTTGGTTTGTTTTTCAAAGCTTCGCTAAAATTGTTGCTACTACTCCAGTCAAACAATGACAGGAGCTAAAAATAAACAAGAGTTGCACACCCTGTCAAACTGCCGCGCCAACCGAGAGCCAAAAGAGCTATCTTCATTTCCTCCTTCCTGACTACTGATACGCCCTTAAAGTGGCAGCGCAGGGTGAAGGCTCCATGCAGGATTTAGCCACAATGTATATAATGTTGAGTCATCTGCATACATAGACACACAGGCTTTACTCATGCCTGTGGCAGGTCATTAGTAAAGATTGACCAAAGTAAGGGGCCTTGACAGCTGCCCTGGGGAATGCCTGATTCTACCTGGATTATGTTGGAGATGCTACCATTAAATAACCCCCTCTGTGTTCTGTTAGACAGGTAACTCTCAATCCACAGTATAGCAGGAGGTGTAATGCCATAACATATACAGTACCAGTCAAAAGTTTGGACACACCTACTCATTCAAGGGTTTTTATTAATTTGTACTATTTTCCACATTGTACAACAATAGTGAACACATCAAAACTATGAAATAACACATATGGAATCATATAGTAACCAAAAAAGTGTTAAACAAATCTAAATATATTTTAGATTCTTCAAAGTAGCCACCCTTTGCCTTGATGACTGTCACGATCTTGGAAATAAGCGGACCAAGGTGTAGCGTGAATTGAGTTCCACATCTTTAATTACCAAATTGAAACTAGATACAAAATAACAAAATTTACAAAGACCGTGACAACGTAGTGCCCAAACACACTAACAGAAACAATATCCCACAAACACAGGTGGGAAAAATAGCTACTTAAATATGATCCCCAATTAGAGACAACGATTACCAGCTGCCTCTAATTGGGAATCATACAAAGCACCAACATAGAAATTATAAACTAGAATACCCCTTAGTCACGCCCTGAACTACTACACCATAGAGAAACAAGGGCTCTCTATGGTCAGGGCGTGACAATGACAGCTTTGCACACTCTTGGCATTCTCTCAACCAGCTTCACTTGGAATGCTTTTCCAACAGTCTTGAAGGAGTTCCCACATATGCTGAGTACTTTTTGGCTGCTTTTCCTTCACTCTGCGGTCTTACTCATCCCAAACCATCTCAATTAGGGTGATGTCAGGTGATCGTGGAGGCCAGGTCGTCTGATGCAGCCCTCCATCACTATCCTTCTTGGTCAAATAGCCCTTTCACAGCCTGGAGGTGTGTTTTGGGTCATTGTCCTGTTGAAAAACATATGATAGTCCCACTAAGCTCAAACCAGATGAAATGGCGTATTTCTGCAGAATGCTGTAGTAGCCATGCTGGTAAGTGTGCCTTGAATTCTAAATAAATCACTGACGGTGTCAGCAGCAAAGCACCCCCACACCATCACACCTCCTCCTCCATGCTAAATGGTGGGAACCACACATGCAAAGGTCATCCGTTCACCTACATTGCATCTCACAAAGACATTCTACAATGTAGAAAATAGTAAAAAATTAAAACCCCTTGAATGATAGGTGTGTCCAAACTTTTGACTGGTACTGTACGTTTTTCCAACAGTACACTATGATTGATAATGTCAAAAGCCTCACTGAAGTCTAACAAAACATCTTACACAGTCTTTTATCAATTTCTCTCTTCAAATCAGTCATTTGTGTAAGGGCCATGCATGTTGAATGCCCTTCTCTATAAGCATGCTTAAAGTCTTAATTTATTTTCTGTAAAATACCTTTGTATCTGCTCAAAAAACTGTTTTACAAAAGTTTCTTAAGGTTGGTGACAGGCTGATCCCCCAAAGGGTGCTTTACTATTCCTATGTAACTTTTGCTTCCCTCCAGGTCCGATGGCACACACTTTTTTTGTAACCTTAGATTGAGGAGTTGGAAAGTAGGAGTGGCAATATCGTCCGCTATTATCCTCAGTAATTTTCCATCCAAGTTGTTCATATACAACAGTTTTTTCACCTCTTCCACACTCACTTTACAAATCACTTTTTGATTTCTAAATTACATGTTGTTTTTTCACCTTTATTTAAAACCAGGTAGGCAAGTTGAGAACAAGTTCTCATTTACAATTGCGACCTGGCCAAGATAAATGTAACGCTCGTCTGAAGAAGAGGACCAAAGCGCAGCGTGGTACGTGTTCATGATTATTTACTCAACCTGAACACTGAAATAAAATAACAACGTGGAACAAAATGAAACAGTTCTGTCTGATGCAGACACAAAACAACTACCCACAAAACAACAGGTGGGAAAAAGCTGCCTAAGTATGATTCTCAATCAGAGACAATGATAGACAGCTGCCTCTGATTGAGAACCACACCCGACCAAACACAACGAAATAGAAAACATAGAAATAAAGAAACTAGAATGCCCACCCTAGTCACACCCTGGCCTAACCAAAATAGAGAATAAAAACCTCTCTATGGCCAGGGCATGACAATAAAGCAAAGCAGTTCGGCACAAACAACAACACAGAGTTACACATGGAGTAAAACAAACATAGTCAATAATACAGTAGAAAAATAAGTCTATATATACACGATGTGAGCAAATGAGGTGAGATAAGGGAGGTAAAGGCAAAAAAAGGCCATGGTGGCGAAGTAAATAAAATATAGCAAGTAAAACACTGGAATGGTAGATTTGCAGTGGAAGAATATGCAAAGTAGAAATAAAAATAATGGGGTGCAAAGGAGCAAAATAAATAAATCGGTAGGATAGTCAGTTTTACAAGGTTATGTTTGGCAGCATGAGTGAAGGATGCTTTGTTGCGAAATAGGAAGCCAATTCTAGATTTAACTTTGGAATGGAGATGTTTGATGTGAGTCTGGAAGGAGAGTTTACAGTCTAACCAGACACCTAGGTATTTGTAGTTGTCCACATAGTCTAAGTCAGAATCAATCAGTCACAATGCTTGTCTTTCATCATTTGATCAGTTATACTTTGATGTGTAGGTCTCATGTTTGTTGCTGGCATGTCATGCCCAAGTTTGCTACTCTTGCCAATGAAAAAATGATTTAATGAATGATGGAGCTGAGTTTACCTCCAAAGCTTTTTACTATCATTCTTTATATAATTTCTATTTGTTTAATAGTATAGTTTCTTCTTCTTTTTGTTCTGTTTCGTCACATGATTTCTCAATATGTAGTAGGTTTGCCAATTGGTTGTGGAGACAGACTTATTTGCCATTGCTTTTGCCTCATCCCTCTCAACCATACATTTTTTAAATTCCTCATCAATCCACTGGGATGTAAACATTTTTACAGTCATTTTCTTAATGGGTGAGTAAGTGGAGTAAGAGATTTCATAAATGTGTCAAGTGCAGCATCTGGTTGCTCCTCATTACATCAGGCATAAGGGTCAACCTAATTCTCCTAACCTGCTACGTTAATTATCTTAACCTGCTGCATGAATTCTTCTAAACTGCTTCCAGTCGTAGCTGTGTCATAGTGGCATGTTTTTAGGGAATCTCAAGCGCATTTGAAATTCACAAACGGTTGTCTACAATCAGCAGAGATAGAAGAGGAAGCGAGACACCCAACTTCCTCATTTTCTCTTTACATTACAGTCAATGTAAAGAGGCGGCAGGGTAGCCTAGTGGTTAGAGCATTGGACTAGTAACCGGAAGGTTGCAAGTTCAAATCCCCAAGCTGACAATGTACAAATCTGTCGTTCTGCTCCTGAACAGGAACCCACTGTTCCTAGGCCGTCATTGAAAATAAGAATTTGTTCTTAAATGACTTGCCTAGTTAAATAAAGATAAAACATATTTTTTAAATGATCTAAGCTGCCCAGACCCAGTTGCTATTGCATTGGTGTCTCAGGGAGAACCACCCGATTAAGCAGACCTGAACTAACCATTTTGTTCAGTGGTAAACAATGTTTATTTCTCCACCATGCCCCTTCGCTGTCAGTGTCAACTATTGGCCCAGTTGAAATTCTTTCAATGTGCATCCTTCCAGGAAACCCATGTGGAGACAATTACCTGTCCAATCAGCGAGTTTTCAAGGAAGGATGCACTTTTTAAAGGAATGTCAACATAATCCTTCTCATTTGGAATCTCTAATGAAATTAAGAATTGTTTTGGAATTTAGTCAATAATACACATCTAAAATATCACATTTTTTGCTTTCTTCAATTGCATTTGCACAATGTAATAATGTCATTGGGCCTAATTCTATTAATTGCATTGCAGATCCTCTATTTATTAATCCCAAGAGGGGACATTAGTCACCAGCAATACACTTACAGGAACAATATACATCAGCTAGACTGAGCACTGATGGCTGGTGAAACAAGCATCACCCTTGACTTACAGAGAATCAAATGGATCCAATAGAATAGACTGTAAACCCATGGAATCAAAAACATCAATAGATGATCAATACAATGAATAATGGGATTGAATAATGTGCAACGTATAATACAATACCTACAAAATACACATAAAAAGCAAAGATACAATACAAATAACTCACAATCAAGGTGAAAAATCTGTCTGTGTCCTTGAGCAAGGCACTTAACCCTCGTTTGCTCCAGGGGCAGAGTACTACTACGGCTGACCCTGTAAAACAACATATTTCACAGCACGTATCCCAGTGTGACAATAAAATATATATTTTAGGAGGATCGTAAGAACAGAACTGTAAACAAAACATTTGTCCCATTGCTTTGCATCAGGGCTCCCCAGTGTTGCAGCGATCTAAGGCAATGCATCTCAGTGCAAGAAGAGTCGCTACAGTCCCTGGTTCTAATCCAGGCTGTATCACATCCGGCCGTGATTGGGAGTCCCATAGTGCGGTGCACAATTGGCCCAGCATTGTCTGGGGTAGGCTGTCATTGTAAATAAGAATTTGTTCTTAACTGACTTGCCTAGTTAAATAAAAGTTTTACAAAATAAATGGGTCACACTGAACATAGCCTACACTGCACCATTGCCTCTTGATGTTTACTCTGTGGGATTATACAAATCCATGGTAACTCAACAAGTGGAGTCCATTTTTCCCCCATACCAGTGTCCAGGAAATCTCATTCGTATGTCCTTTACACAGTTTGTATCAACAGAATCTACAGTACATCACAAGTTCCATAAGGTCCATGGAGATGTTGTGATCTGTAGACTTCCTCAGTTCAAGGGCATTTGCTCAATGTATCTGGCACCAGCATCCAAAGACCAGGTGGAGTATCTTACAAAATGGCATTTGTGTTTTATTCCAATTACCGTCAACTGACTTGGATTGACCATTTGAAATCATGGACACACCTGACCTTTTCCAGAACAGAACAGACCTGGCTCCTACTAAGGTGTCCATCTTCATCCCCAGTATTGGAAGACAGGCTGTCTATCAAGGTCATGGCTTTTTTAATCTTTACACCACAAAACAAATATGCCAGCCTCCAACTTTTATTTCAAAATGGAGTCTAGATCACATTCACCATGTAGTGGACAGAAATTGTGCCCTACTGCCTAGTCTTGTTTTCAAGCCAATGAGCCACACATTAGACTGGATTGTTCTGATGAATGTCCAGGAGGCTTGAATCTGTATAATATTCATAAGAAGACACGTTTTAGTTCAAATCTGGCTGAAATTCATGAACTCAAGCATACTGTACCATTCTGATGTTCTTGTTGCCACAAACAGCATTGATGTTCCCTCAGTGTCTGATACCTAGTAAAAGGAAACCTCAACTCAATAAAACTTTAAAAAGTGCAACCCTGGAGGTAATAGACATTCCTGTCAGCCATCTCCTTACCACATTATGATAGAGAATACTGCTGTATAAAGTGGGTATTGGGGGGTTATTCATTAACATACCTCTGTAGGGCTTTGTGTCTCTGGAAAAATACAAGAATCAACATTGAGACAAACTAATTTGGAACTTGATAACATACTGTTTGACAGGGGTGTTGTCATGATTTTCAGAACATTGTGTATTTTGTTTTATTCATCTTGTACTGGTACTTCCTGTATGGAGCTCCATTATTGTATGCTTTAGTATTTTATTTTACCTTTATTTAACCAGGCAAGTCAGTTAAGAACAAATTCTTATTTTCAATGACGGCCTAGAAACAGTGGGTTAACTGCCTGTTCAGGGGCAGAATGACACATTTGTACCTTGTCAGCTCAGGGATTTGAACTTGCAACCTTCCGGTTACTAGTCCAACGCTCTAACCACTAGGCTACCCTGTTTATTTTAAACATTTAGCAGACACCCTTTTCCATCACTACTTACAGTAGTGAATGCATACATTGTCCATAATGTTCCTCCATGGGACTTGGACCCACAGCCCTGGCGTTGCTAGCGCCATGCTCTACAAACAGTTCCCACGCGGGAACTGTACTGGTACTCTCTGTATATAGCTGCATTCTTGTGTATTTTATTTGAATCTTCGTGTTACTATTTTCTATTTATTTTTTAACTGCATCATTTGGAAGGGCTTGTAAGCAAGCATTTCACGGTAAAGTCTACACCCGTTGTATTCGGCACATGTGACAAATAAAATGTGATTTGATTCAGTGTTGGATGTTTCTCACTTGTTCATCTGGGCAATTAAAACAATAAATTAAACTGTACAATTGCCCAAAATGATCTCACCAGATACAGGATATTTTCTTTTTCTTCTAATAGCTACTGCTGCCATCACAGCTAGTACCAGCACCATCACCACAGCAGATATTATTGCTATGGGAGGGGAGGTCTGTGGTCCACATTCAGAGTCGGACCAATGAGTTCCAGGTTTAATTTGCTGAAGCTTCAAGGTATCACATCTATAATAAGATAAATAAACCACTGGTAAATCAACAATTTAGTCATCCAACTCTCAGTTTTACATGATGAAAACTGTTTGCATATTGCAGTATTTGAAGGAAATAACCATTATACATGAGCCACACTTACTGTGTGTGTGGCTGGCAGGATGTTAATGATCCATCTGAATAGGTGTCACCAGTACAGTCAGAACACACAGTATCTGTAGATATTGTTCCTGCACCAACACAGGGTGAAACTCATTAAGGATCCTTACTTGAGATATGCTTAACTCATGATTGCATAAATCATGTACTGATGTCAATGGAAGATCTGCATGAAGACATACCTGTGTGGTTGATGTATTGACCAGGTTTACAGCTGCTGTGTCTCTGGGCTGCTCTACAACCATCCTTAGTTGGGTCTAGACAGTAGAACCCCTCCAGTGTCCCACAGACAGTGTCTGATGAAGGTCTACATGGCTGCTTTACCTTCAGACCAAAGCCTGGGTCACAGTTTGTACACAGTACGCATGCTGTAAGACCATTGGGTTCATCAAGGAAAGAGGAGTCGGTACAGGGGACACAGGAAGTACTTGTAAATTCTGTACAGTGTTTATGTACCCGGTTTCCTGTGGGATAGAAGGTCAGTGTCATGGATTGATTGGTATTGGAATGTATTTTCTTCATAATAATCCATATAGTATACAGAGCTGGTCCTTACCTGGTGAACACATAGGACAGCATTCATCACCTGTTCTGTACTCTGCTCTACCACATGCAATAGAGCGCTGAATGGTTAGAAGTGTCAAAATGATAGCTAGGTTCATCTGTAAATAGAGAAAAATAACACATTACCACGGTCACACATTGACAAAGCAGGGTTGAAGAGAGTTTGGGGTTAAAGTAGAGATGAGACTGGAGGAGAGGAGAGTTCAGATTGACAGTGTAAATAGAGAGAAAGCATAGTTAATATTTCCATGTTTTCATCATACATTCAGTAAGTAAATGTAAGTGATATTAGGAATTTACTCATGTCAATTCTTTTCAAAGATTTTTATATTGATAATTTGTTTTTGAAAGGCCATGCCGCTTACTAGTAGATTTGACTGTTAAAAGACTCTAAACAATTTTCAAAACAAGAATTCAACCAAAAGTGCCGTGTTCAAATACCCAGACTTGCATTTTAGGTAAGCGAAAATATGTTTTATGGTATGTGACATTTTCTTGCTTTCAATTCCAGGATGTTATACTAATTTCGGCTTTTCATCTAGTAGATTTAGAGAATCGTCTTTCCAGGCCTACGTGTTTGACAACAGTTGATAATGAGACGAGGGGATGAGATGTACCCAAATGAACAAAATGGCAGGAATCAACACAATTGTGTATTATATGGCACATTCTCAATATGGGTGAGCCTAGTATGTTGCTTACTGCATTCATTTGTACTAAACTTTACACTGTAAATAGTATGGAGTAAAATTAGGACACAGTATGTAGCCTAGTTTTAGTGAGTAGTAGTAGGCAAGACAGATTTCAGACACAGCCAGTGTGTATACTCTGAGCATACTATCTGGTGCCAAGTTCTGCTGTACCATGAAATGATGCCAAGCTACGAAGCATTACAAAACCAAAACGTTTAACTTACTATAAATATCAAGCTTTGAAACTGAGCCATGGTTCTCTAATTCCAATCAGCTTATATTTGACCATGCCTTTCCGTTGCCACAACCTGAATGCCAATCACCAAATGAAAGGACTCCCCTTCATCTATACTGATGGAAGTGGATTTAGCAAATGACATCATTAAGAGATCATAGCGTTCACCTGGTCAGACTCATGGAAAGGGCAGGTGTTCCTAATGTTTTGTGTTCAGTGTAAACGTTTTTTGGTCATATTGCCAGAAGATTCCACCCAAACCCTACTGTTAAGCTGGTTTACACTGAGCTTCCCTGGGGTCAGAACGCAACCATGGTCACATAGAGCCCCACAGTGGTGTCATAAGGTGACTTTTATCAATATATTTTGTCTCTATTTACTCTCAGATTTGAAAATGCTAATTAGCATCACAGTAGACATCATGCAAAACTACAAATCCCTGAAAGCTCCTGCACGCCATCTCTCGCTGCACCTTTGCTAACAGGTATTGTGTACGTTTAAAACTTTCACAAGACAGTTCACAGAATTATCCATTTAAAGACATTTAGACATTTATTCCTTGCTACATTTAGCTAACATTAGATAGTTGATCCAGACATTCTTACCTTTGCCTCGATTCGGCAGTCTCATCAAGATCATTATGGCATTTGTAGTTCTTAATGATAGCCAAATTAGCAGCTAGCATTTCATTTTGGGGGGGGGGGTAAATATAGGAGAAGATATTGATAAAAGTCACCTTGTCCTAGAGAGATTTACAGTTATCAAAACGTCACGTCAGGTTAAGCCTACCTGAAACACAGCCGTTATTTTAAGTGTTTCTAAAATCTCCTATGGGAAAAATGAATGATGGAAAAACGATTGGAACCATTTTCCTGTTTGACCGCTAGGATTTATGGGTATTATGACTCATACGGTGGTACTCTATAAAAGACAACGTAGAGCCGGCCCGAGATATGGGTCAGAAAATTTACTTCAATGCAGGGATGGGATATGCCACTATACTTATTGCATTGAACAACAAAGGAGATGATTGGCTGACACTGCCCTTCTAAAATTCTACAGTGGCTGGCTACTGCTCGCTAGCATTAGGACGAAAAGGGCAGTTGAAAAGTATTTTAAATCTTCTCGATGTATCCGTACTTTTTGGATAAAAGTAACATTTGTAGTACAGAGGCATATCCCATCCCTGCATCGAGGTATGTCTTCCAACCCATATCTTGCACCGGCTCCACGGTGTCTTAACATAACCATGATTGAGTTCTGACCCCAGTGCAGCTGTGTAAACAAGCGTTACTGCAGGGCCGGAATCTTCTGGCAAGATTACCAACAAAATGTACATTGAGTGTACAAAACATTAGGAAAACCTGCTCTTTCCATGACAGACTGACCAGGTCAAATCTACTGTTTGATCCCTTATTGATGTCGTCTGTTAAATCCACTTCAATTAGTATAGATGAAGTGAAGGAGAGGTAAAATAATTATTTTTTAAGCCTTGAGACAATTGAGACATGGATAGTGTGTGTGCACCATTCAGAGGGTGAATGGGCAAGACAAAATATTTATACTGAACAAAAATATAAAAACACAACAATTCCAAAGATTCTACGGAGTTACAGTTCATATAATGAAATCAGTCAATGTAAATCAATTCATTAGGACCTAGTCTATGGATTTCACATGTCTGTGAATACAGATATGCATCTGTTGGTCACAGACACCTTAAAAAAAGCAAATGGATCAGAAAAACCAGTAAGTATCTGATGTGACCATCATTTGCCTCATGCAGCATGACACATCACCTTCACATTGAGTTAATCAGGCTGTTGATTGTGGCCTGTGGAATGTTGTCCAACTCCTCTTCAATGGCTGTGCAAAGTTGCTGAATATTGGCGGGAACTGAACACGCTGTCATACACGTCGATCCAGAGCATCCCAAACATGCTGAATTGATGGGCATGTCTGATGTGTATACAGGCCATGGAAGAACTGGGACATTTTCAGCTTCCAGGAATTGTGTACAGATCCTTGCGACATGGGCAGTGCATTATCATGCTGAAACATGAGGTGATGGCGGTGGATGAATGGCACGACAATGTGCCTCAGGATCTTGTCACGGTGCCTCTGTACATTTAAATTGCCATCGAATAAAATGCAATTGTGTTCATTGCAGGGCTGGGCGATATGGCCTAAAAATCAAATCTACATTAAAACAAAAATGTTTTTTACTTATGGGCAAATGATAATACTGTATATATTTAGATATTTTTTGTATTTATTTTTTATGTTATCTAAATAAGCTTGTAGTGTTGGTCCCATGTTTCATGAGCTGAAATAAAAGATCCCAGAAATGTTCTATATGCACAAAAAGCTTATTTCTCTCAGATTTTGTGCACAAATTAGTTTACATCCCTGTTAGTGAGCATTTCTCCTTCTAACAATATCCATCCACCTGACAGGTGTGGCATATCAAAAAGCTGATTAAACAGCATGATCATTACACGGGTGCACCTTGTGCTTGGGACAATAATAGGACAGTAAAATGTGCAGTTTTTTTACACAATGCCACAGATGTCTCAAGTTTTGAGGGAGCCGTGCAGTTGGCATACTGACTGCAGGATTGTCCAACAAAGCTGTTGCCAGATAATTTAATGTTTATTTCTCTATTATAAACCGCCTGCAACGTAATTTTTGACAATTTGTCAGTACACCCAACTGGTTTCCCAACCACGCCCACTAGATGTTGGAACATTGCTGCAGGGACTTTCTTCCATTCAGCCACAACAGCATTAGTGAGGTCGGGCACTGATGTTTGGCGATTAGGCTTGGCTCGCAGTCGACGTTCCAATTCATCCCAAAGGTTGAGGTCATGGCTCTGTGCAGGCCAGTCAAGTTCATCCACACCGATCTTGACAAACCATTTTTGTATAGACCTTGCATTGTGCACGGGGGCAATGTCATGCTGAAAATGTAAAGGGCCTTCCCCAAACTGTTGCCACAAAGTTGGAAACACAGAATCGTCTGGAATGTCATTGTATGCTGTAGCGGGGCATAGCCCAAAACATGAAAAACAGCCGCAGAGCATTATTCCTATTCCACCAAACGTTACACTTGGCACTATGGATTTGGGCAGGTAGCGTTCTCCTGGCATCTGCTAAACTCAGATTTGTCTGCCGGATTGCCAGATGGTGAAGCGTGATTCATCAGTCCAGAGAACACGTTGCCACTGCTCCAGTCCAATGGCGGCGAGCTTTACACCACACCAGCCGACGCTTGGCATTGCGCATGGTGATCTTAGGCTTGTGTGTGGCTGCTCGGCCATAGAAATCCATTTCACGAAGCTCTCGACGAACAGTTCTTGTGCTGACGTTGCTGCCAGATGGAGTTTGGAACTGAGGACAGACGCTCTGTGAGCTTGTGTGGCCTACCACTTCGCAGCTGAGCCTTTGTTGCTCTTAGATGTTTCCTCTTCACAATAACAGCACTTACATTTGACGGAGCAGCTCTAGCAGGGCAGAAATTTGAGGAACTGACTTGTTGGAAAGGTGGCATCCTATGACGGTGCCTCATTGAAAGTCACTGAGCTCTTCAGTAAGGCCATTCTACTGCCTATGTTTGTCTACGGAGATTGCATGGCTGTGTGCTCGGGCTTTCTACTCCTGTCAGTGACGGGTGTGGCTGAAATAGCCCAATCCACTAATTTGAAGGGGTGTCCACATGCTTTTGTATGCACTGCGGCCTCCATGGCATTTTTCCTACAAATATATGCTTCACTGTGACCTGCTGCTGCTGACTATCAGGCAGTGAGGCAGCCTGTTGCTGAGTGAGTGGTGGGGAGGTGGAGAAATATACTGTGGGGAGAACAAGTATTTGATACACTTTTCCCCTATACATTTTCTATGACAACCAAAAGTGCTCGTTACATTTTGAATGCTTAGCAGGACAGGAAAATTGTCAAATTCACGCACTTATCAAGATAACACTCGGTCATCCCTACTGCCTCTGGGCTGGCGGACTCACTAAACACAAATGCATCTTTTGTGAATAATGTCCGAGTGTTGGAATGTGTCCCTGGCTATCCATACGTTTTAAAAACAAGGTAATGGTGCCGTCTGCATTGCTTAATATACTTTTAATTTTGATACTTAAGTATATTTTAGCAATTACATTTACTTTTGATACTGAAGTATATTTAAAACCAAATACTTTGACTTTTACTCAAGTAGTATTTTACTGTCTGACTCACTTTTACTTGAGTAACTTTCTATTAAGGTATCTATACTTTTACTCAAGTATAACAATTGGGTACTTTTTCTATCACTACAAACGAGTTAAATCGACATTCATTGATGGAAAATTATCTGGCGAGTTTAATGAGGGCAAATTTTTATTTCTATTGTGACATATTTAAATTCCTTTTTTAAACACATTAGTTCGTAAGAATTATTGTTTTGATGGAAAACCGAATTTAGCTTCTTATGTTGTTACAATTTACGTTGATATTCCTTCTTAATTCGCTCAATAGCGTTATAGAAAAAGGGTTTATCGGCGAAATGTGGCAACTCGTCTCTTGCTGCGAAAACACATTTGGGCTAGTTTTTAGGCCTTGTGGGCGGGTATTGAGTGGTTATTGTGCTACAAATTTAGCTGGACCTGGCAACCCTGCCTGTACTAGGTAAAACAACACTGTCCATCCAGCCTCTTGGTGTTTGTCTTTCATCATACATGTAGATATCCTAATAAAGTAGCTAGGCTAGCATAATGAAGGTACAATGTAGATAAGCTACAAAACACCCTATTTACGAACTTAAAATAATACTTTAGTTGGCAACGTGAGCCCCTTAACCCTCGTTTTTTGATTGAGTTTGCGAGTGTACAATTATGTTCAATCCAAGGCCTGAAACGCCCCATAATTCAATTTGCGATGATTGTACATCCGCTAAGAAAAGTCAGCAAAAACTTAACCAGGTTTCGTGTAGAGAATAAACTACACATCAAAGAGGCTCTCACTCCAGAAGATGCTGCTGCAAGGGAAACACTTTGGCCAATGGTAAAAAAGGCTAGAGAAAAAGGGAAGAGGGCATTTTCAGTAGCCCTTTTGCATTTATCGATGGAAAGAAGCTCGATTGCCAGGACATCAAGTGAATGTCATGAGAGTACTGAATGTTTTGAAAACACTGTGCTCAAGTATATACAGTAGCTACATTAACCTGAAATTGATGTCATCTTCTTTCTAGGTCAAATGAAAACGTTAAGAGTTAGCTAAATTACTTGAGTTTAGTTAGTCATTTTTACGTTCACCCCATTTTATATCACCAGGTTTGTAAATGTGAATACGGTTCATCATATTGATCACACTGTAAATACCTCGGTTTAGGGTAGTCCAGTTCTTTCTCTAAACTCAGGTTTCCTTATTAGCTCCCTAGATTACTAGTTAACCAGTTATTCATATCACTACTGTATTTGTCTTCTTATTTTTATTTGATTTTTGACAGTTTATGCAACGTTTTGAATTCAATGCACTACATATTGTATCTCTAAATGCCAGGGGTTTACGAAACATAACTAAAAGAAAATCACTTTTTATTTTGTAAACACTCTCAATGCAGATTTCATTCTACTCCAGGAGACTCACTCCTGCGATTCAGATTCTAGTCTTTGTAAATCACAATGGGGAAATACTGTTTATTATAGTCACGGGTCTAACCACTCAGCTGGTACTATGATATTGCTTCATAAGTTTAAACGTGATATTTCAGTCTTGTATGTCCAGAGATGGGTTATATTGATCTCCGAACTACATAATGATTGTTTTATTATATACAATGTATTTGGGTACAACTCTTACTCTTCAAAGAATACTTTATTTTTGAATCTTGCTAATAAGCTTACTGTGCTGCAAAACAAGTATACAAATGCATGGCTTATAATAGCTGGAGACTTTAATGCAACACCTGATAACTCTTTAGATAGATTTTCACCTAGAATAATAGCTCAAAAGTCTCAGAATAGTGACATCATCACCTAATTTTGCAGTAAACTGACAGTGATCGATACGATTCTTTAATGTGAACTCAAACTAATACACCTGGAGTTATAGGTCAATGACGGCCAGATCCAGAATGCATCTGTTTCTCATTTCTCCCCCCACTTTTACAGAATGTACAAGAAGTAAATCATAAACATGCTCCTTTGAGCTCCTTTGACTGATCATAAAATTATATTCTTGAAGTTAGAATGTTCTGAAAAATCTAGTGGCATTAGAGGATACTGGAAACTGTCACATGTGCTCCCTCTCCGGCCTCTAGGTCTCCAGGCTGCATGTTATGGCGCACACCTGTCACCATCGTTACGCGCAACAGGAGTGAATTATTATGACACTATGACACCCTGGACTCCATCACCTTCTTTATTACCTGCCCTATATATGTCACTCCCCTTGGTTCCTTCCCCAGGCGTCATTATTTCAGAAACTTAATAATTCACTCCTAAATGATCTAGTCTTTAACAAGAGTATAAAGAACTTGATCATAGACTCGTTTAACTCAAATGATTTAAAACCAAAGCATGGAAATAACGGGGAAATATTTAAATTCAAGGTAAGGTCTATTGCCATTACAACACAGTAGGGAATTAAAGAAGCAAACATTTTTGAAAGAAGATGAAAGAAGTTTATGAATACATGTAATGTTCTTTCAGAAAAGGGTACCCTTTCAACAGAGGAAGAAACAGATTTGAATACATCTTGAATAGAATGAGATCAAATGTGAATTGATTTAGCTAAAGGGGCCTTTATTACATCTAGAGCAAAATGGGTCGACGAGGGTGAGAAAAACACAAGATATTTTTGTGGAAAAAAGGAACTATAAGAGAATCTCTTTCTGCCTTAAATATTGACATTACCTTATGTAAATACCCAACATTGTGTATTCTTTCTATGAAAATGTGTATAAATCTAATTTTAATGGGATTGAATGTGAACATTTTATAAAACATGTCCATGGTTCAAGTCCATATGTGAAGAGGAGTTTTCTATTGTAGCGATTAGAAACGCTCTTAAATCTATGAAGAAGGGGAAAGCACCTGGTCTTTCTGTGGAATTTTATTTACACTTTTGGGAACATTTAGAGGGACCAGTATTCAACATGTTCCAAGAATGCCTAGTGTCTGGGTAGGTTCCTTGTTCCTTGTCAATCATTTGCTTATTGGTGAAATCAGCAATCAGACAATATCTTTAAGTAAATCAATCATTAATTTATTACTGCAATGGTTTCATGAAAGGTCTCCACATTTTTTTATTTAACCAGGTAAGTTGACTGAACAGATTGGGAATTTAGCCAGGACACCAGGGTTAACACCCCTACTCTTACAATAAGTACCATCGGATTTTTAGTGACCACAGAGTCAGGACACCCTTTTAACGTCCCATCCGAAAGACGGCACCCTACACAGGGCAATGTCCCCAATCACTGCCCTACATTATTTATTTATTTTAGATCAGAGAAAAGGGTGCCTCCTACTGGCCCTCCAACATCACTTCCAGCAGCATGTGGTTTCCCATCCAGGAACCGACCAGGAACAACCCTGCCTAGCTTTCAAAAGCACGCTGACAGTGGGATGCAGGGTGGTATGCTGCTGGCAAATCAGCTGTAACATTAAGTTAGTTTTAGACTTGAATGATTACACTGACTCAGTTGATTCCCAAGGCTATTATTTTATTCCTTGACAAAATTCAGAATACATTCGTAGTGCACTTTTGGTTTCGGGACTAGCTTTTGTCTCTGTTATCATTATGCTTTATAAAGATATGAATAGTTCTATTATGATTCATCGTAACACATCTAAAATATTTCATATTCACCGTAGTAGTGTACTCCAGGGTTGCCCTATTTCATCATTCTTATTAATGTGCTTGATTTATTTGATAAAGAAGGGAATATACTCTCTTATAGAAAGTTCTCAGAAACATAGAACTTCCCAAAACATTATAAAGAATTTAATTCTATATGCAAAGCAATACCTTCAGGACTTACTAAATTAAAGAAATCTAATTTGTGTTTTGGCGAACAGTCAAGATAGATGCACAATATATGTTAGAAGGTTTCTCCCTGCTCGATAAGAAATGTAATAATACATTCATACGGTCACTTTTTAACTCCAAGAACAAGATCTCTCCAAGAGAGAAATTCTTCTGGAATGAATGCATATATTACTGAAATTAATAGACGAAAGCTTGATTGCTTCCTCACAAATTTTGTATATCAAATAAAGTAAAATAAATTCACTTTAAAATCTTGCACAAAATATACCCTTGCAATAACTTGTTGTCTAAATTCATGTATTTAGAGGACATATGCCTTTTCTGTGATAAAGAAGGAGAAACTATTATATACTTTTTATGAGTGTGACTCTGTGAAATTTATATTGGATTGAGTAAAGTATTTACATTTTCATTTCATCAATAAGACCCATGTATTTACAATGAAAGATGTAATATGTTGTTATTAAAATGAAAACAAAACCACTGAATTTGTCGTTAATTTATTCATTCTCTCTGGTAAATGTTATATATATTTTAAACTTAACCTTTATTTAACTAGGCAAGTCAGTTAAGAACCAATTCTTATTTACAATGACGGCCTACATATACAAAAACAAATCATTGAAATCTGTCCCCAAATGCAATATATTTTTACTTGAAATCGAATATCTAATAAATCTCTAGAATTTGTCAATAACAACAACAAAAACTATTCTTACAATTAAGTTTGCACAACTTTAACCCTGGCCTTTTTTTATTTATTTTAGGAACTTTTGAAATTCAAATAATGTGATTACATTTTTTGTAACTTTCAATGCTATTTTCTGTTTCTTCAGAAAAAAATATACATGTAGTGATGTCCTGTTTGTATTGTAATGACCCTGGGTTTATAAGCGCGGAAATTTGACACATGAGCATGCTTTTGCGGCACAGTCGATAGCACGCTGGACTTCGGGCTAGAAGGTCAAGGGTACGAGACCTGCTCCCTGCTTTTTTTCATTACACTGGTGTCAGAAGTGGGATCGGACCTTGTATCCACGACTGGTGAGCCGGTGAGCGTGTTGAGTCGCAAGCTAGCGCGAGGACGCGTTCTTTGAAAGGAGGGAGTAACATCGTGTAAGGACCCTGGGTTTATAAGCGCGGAAATCGAGTCTGCGGCACAGTCGATAGCGCGCCGGACCTCGGGCTCGAAGGTCGAGGGCTCGAGACCTGCTCCCTGCTGTTTCATTACAGTATTGTACTAGAATTTTAAATGTTATAATAAAAAAATAATAAATTAAAATTGTATTTTTATAATATAAAAAATATATAAATCTTAAAACCAACATTAATATGGAGAAGTCAATATACAAGTGTCAGTAAAAACAAATGTAAATAAGTTAGAAATTGTGCTACTAATGCACATGACGGCTCAAACACGTATCATAAAAGTGATGTTCATGTTTGGTTAGCTTTTGAAAACGTGCCTATGCACATAACTTTTCCTGACATCACATTTAAGCGCGCACAAAAAACAACAGTTACATGATGACTAAAAGCAAAACCGTGAGATCAACAAGTGTTTGGAATGGAGCCTAAGACTGACTAGTTTTCCCTTATTTTTAGGAACTTTCCACCAGGGTTGCCATATCCGCTGACGTCACCAGACCTAGTCTTTCCCCTAATGATTTTGTCTGCGTTCCATAAAAGGAGCTGTTTTTCATATAGCTGGCTTCACATGCGATTTATTTGTGATTGGCCAACATTTACATATAGTTTGCATATTGTTATTTGACATTATTTGTATTGATTTCAGTCTCTACGGCGTCTTAGGCTTCAATCACATTTCAATCAATCAAATGTATTTATAAAGCCCTTCTTACATCAGCTGATATCTCAAAGTGCTGTACAGAAACCCAGCCTAAAACCCCAAACAGCAAGCAATGCAGGTGTAGAAGCATCTCTCTCTGTCTGCAGACTAGGAGAAAGTACGTATATAATATAGCTTAGTAAATCTGTTCAAATCACACATCACAAACACTTACTTGTTCATACACAAAACAGATGGAAGGCAAAGCATTTCACCAGATTGATGCAATCTGTGTATTATGTAAGGAATAAACGCAGACGTTTTGTACATTACCTTGGAAATAATGGACAACGCAGCGGGACAAGGTCATGCACAGAAAGGAGGCGTTTATCCCGTTTATACCACAGTTTCCAAAGAGAACAATACTAAAGCACACATTTATCGGCAGAAATCCTGCTGCTACTGCTACTATTATGCACTGGCTTCTTAGAAAAATACGTTAGCCTGCGCACATTACTTTTCCTGACATCATCACGTTTATACATTGTACTTTTCGATTTTCTTGATATAGTGGGATGGCTAACATTCGATGTCGGCGGATGCGTTGTCTTCTAGCCAAAATAAGAAATGCGATCATAATTGACTAGCGCTTATAAGGCGCACACACAACAATTCCATGACGACTAAAAGCAAGAGCGTGGGATGAGTGTTTGGGATGTAGGCGATCGCTAGTTTCACACACACACACATATATATATATATATATATATATATATATATATATATATATATATATATATATATATATATATATATATATATATATATATATTATTTTTGTATATACTTTTTTGTATTTTTTCCACCTTTATTTAACCAGGTAGGTCAGTTGAGAACATGTTCTCATTTACAACTGCGACCTGGCCAAGATAAAGCAAAGCAGTGCGACAGAAACAACAACACAGAGTTACACATGGAATAAACAAGCGTGCTGACACTATATATATATATATATATGTCTATATACAGTGTGTGCAAATGGCGTGAGGAGGTAAGGCAATAAATAGGCCATAGTAGCAAGAAATTACAATTTAGCAAATTAACACGGGAGTGATAGATGTGCAGATGATGATGTGCAAGTAGAAATACTGGTGTGCAAAAGAGCAGAAAAGTCAATAAAAACAATGTGGGGATGAGGTAGGTAGATTAGATGGGCTATTTACAGATGGGCTATGTAACGCTCCAGCGATCGGTTAGCTGCTCGGATAGCTGATGTTTAAAGTTAGTGAGGGAAATATAAGTCTCCAGCTTCAGTGATTTTTGCAATTTGTTTCAGTCACACATGTCCCCTCTCTTCACCTCTCGCCGGCCTTCTTTCCTCTCCACTCACCTCCTTCATCACCAAACTTTCCTTCTTATCACCCCTCACCCTTAACATCCTCAATATTTTCTTTTTTCACCCCTCACCTTGTTATCACCTTCTTCTTCTCCCTCATCTCCATCATCGGATCCAGAGACGTAAGTTTTTTTAAGATCATTTGTTTATAAACAAAATGTAGTATTTAAAACCTCAATGTCAGAGTGTTTTTCCTTAGGATCAATCCTTATTCGATTTGTCATACATTTTGAATGAGCTTTCTCCCCTCTAGAACAGACCTAAGTGCCATTTGGGCAGCAGATAGCCTAGTGCGACAGAAACAACAACACAGAGTTACACATGGAATAAACAAGCGTTGGGCCAGTAACCGAAAGGTTGCTGGATTGAATAACCGAGTTGACAAGGTACAAATCTGTCGTTCTACCCCTAAGCAAGGCAGTTAACCCACTGTTCCCGGGGCCGAAGACATGGATGTTGATTAAGGGGTTGGGTTAAATGCTGAAGACACATTTAAGTTGAAGGCATTCAGTTGTACAACTGACTAGGTACCCCCTTTCCCCATTTTACGTACGCTCTGGAGCTGAGTGGACCAGGACAACTGCCCCATTGCCAACATGATAAATGTCCACAGGGGCAACGTCCTAAACAGTAGCCTGCATGATAAATGTCCACAGGGGCAACGCAACCTAAACAGTAGCCTGCATGATAAATGTCCACAGGGGCAACGTCCTAAACAGTAGCCTGCATGATAAATGTCCACAGGGGCAACGTCCTAAACAGTAGCCTGCATGATAAATGTCCACAGGGGCAACGTCCTAAACAGTAGCCTGCATGATAAATGTCCACAGGGGCAATGTAGCCTGCATGATAAAAACAGTAGCCTGCATGATAAATGTCCACAGGGGCAACGTCCTAAACAGTAGCCTGCATGATAAATGTCCACAGGGGCAACGTCCTAAACAGTAGCCTCCATGATAAATGTCCACAGGGGCAACGTCCTAAACAGTAGCCTGCATGATAAATGTCCACAGGGGCAACGTCCTAAACAGTAGCCTGCATGATAAATGTCCACAGGAGCAACGTCCTAAACAGTAGCCTGCATGATAAATGTCCACAGGAGCAACGTCCTAAACAGTAGCCTGCATGCATTTCAAAACAAAAACTTTAATGCATGGGGCTAAGATGGACGCTGAGTCCAAGGTGGAGGGGGCAGTTGACCAATGGGGTCCCTCCAGGGAGTATTACATCTCCTCGTGAGGGACATTTCCTCGTATGCCACTTGATGTCCATGGTAAGCCTTCTCGTTTCTTTTTACCCGTATTAAGGTCTGATTTTCATTGTCAAATACAGAATTTTAGCCAAAACATTTTGTGAAGAGGTTTTTTCAAGTGCTTTGTCCAGGGCAATATATAATAGGGATAGTAAAGCTGGCACACATTTGAAATAATATTTTTAGCATCACATGAGGGCCTGTATGGAACCATTGGGAAAATGATCAGTGTGTGTGTGGTCCTTGGAGGGGTTGGGCCACACTTCTTCTCTGAGCGACTCTTCGCAGCAGTGTGTGGGACGCCTGCTCCTCCACTCAGTCTGGAGGAGGTGAGCCACACTACTCTGAAAGCATATTGGAAAATGTGAGTTTTATATCCTCCCTAACATCAACAGGAAATAATAGATCATCATTTTTTACATGTATGGTTTCTTTTGATGTTTTTAAAATTCTCGATTGCCTGTCATACATTTTTTTTAAATTCTAGATCAAAAAAGCAGAGGACCTATCCGAGGTGAAGAACAAATTGGAGGAATCGGTAGACTGGCTGAGCCTACTGGGGCTGAAAAGGATTGTTGTCAAGACAATGGAGGACAGGGATGGTGTGATTGAATTGGTGGCTCAACAATTTGTCCGAGGGAGCATGCAGGTGGCCTTGGAGCAGTAAGTCAACTCTGTCATAAATCTGTGAAGTACTTGTCATAACCTCCTCTAACATAAGTATTTTGAATCGGTCCATCCTCCTAAATCAATACACATCACTATAATGTCCTTAACACTTATTTGTTTAATATTCATACGGTCTCTATATCATAACAGGTTCATATATGGTTTCAACTCTCTTGGGTTGCTGTAGGCATTGGGGAACGACCCGGACAGCTTCCGAGTACTCTTTGTTGACCCCATAAAGCCTCACTGCCAAGGACCTGATGGACCTGTTTAAAGTAACCTATTCCATACCTGGCGGCAACCGGCGGTGGTTGGAGAACGACACCATCTGCCACTGGTTCAACTGGCTGGCTGAGGTGCAAGGTAAGATAGTAGTTAAATTGTTCAAGTTTATCGGTAACTGCATATTATTCCATTTTGTGATTTAAATGTGTATTTTAAATGTTTTACTGTATACTCCTCAGATGGAGAATGTCCTCCTCTAACAGTGATGATGGTGTTGGAGTTTACTACTGGGGCAACGGGGGTGCCACCCCTGGGGTTTGAGGTCACCCCGACAATCGAATTCCTCCACACAGCGCGAGGGCGTCTCGCTGGGCAGCAGAAGAAAAAGTACCCAGAGGCAAACGTGTGTGCTGTCACACTAAGGCTCCCTCTTCATAGCACCTACAATGCCTTTAGAGAATTCATGACCTCCGGTATTGTGAATTCCCCGCATTTCGATGTTGCATAAAAACATTTTTATGATACCGAATGTATAGAATTGTATCCAGTAGCACTACACTAACAATTGAGTGTTTCAAAATGTAACTGCACATCAACATTTTAAGCATTTATCTACTGATAGGTTTGGATTTCTGAGCTTTAACTGGGATTAATCATTAGTTATAGGATTAATCATTAGTTATATGATTAATCATTAGTTATAGGATTAATCAATAGTTATAGGATTAATCATTAGTTATAGGATTAGGCTTCCTGCTTTTCTCAGGTTTTTGCCTGGCATATGAGTTCTGTTATACTCACAGACATCATTCAAACAGTTTTAGAAACTTCAGAGTGTTTTCTACCCAGATCTACTAATAATATGCATATATTAGCAACTGGGCCTGAGTAGCAGACAGTTTACTCTGGGCACCTTATTCATCCAAGCTACTCAATACTGCCCCCAGCCATAACAGGTTATAGGAATAATCATTAGTTATAGGAATAGGCTTCCTGCCTAGCAATAACATGCTATGTTTAGCAATAAGCAGGAGACTCCACCCAAAGTGGGGTATGTATACTACCACAGGTGAAACCATGTCTTGGTCAGCTGTTCGATCCTTTGGGATGAATAAACTTGGTTTAAGCTTTCATAGTGTCTGTCGAGTTCTTACTAGAACCTAACGCTACTTACCGTCTATGCATACCACCCTGCATACCACTGCTGGCTTGCTTCAGAAGCTAAGCAAGGTTGATCCTGGTCAGTCCCTGGATGGGAGACCAGATGCTGCTGGAAGTGGTGTTGGAGGGCCAGTAGGAACCACTCTCATCTGGTCTAAAAAATATCCCAATGCCCCAGGGTAGTGATTGGAGACACTGCCCTGTGTAGGGTGTCGTCTTTCGGATGGGACGTTAAACGGGTGTCCTGACTATCTGAGGTCATTAAAGATCCCATGGCACTTATTGTAAGAGTAGGGGTGTTAACCCCGGTGGCCTGGCTAAATTCCCAATCTGGCCCTCAAACCATCACGGTCGCCTAATAATCCCCAGTTTACAATTGGCTCATTCATCCCCCTCCTCTCCCCTGTAACTATTCCCCAGGTTGTTGCTGGAAATGAGAATGTGTTCAGTAAAATAACGGATAAATAGAAAATTGTTAATACAGTGCACTTGGAAAGTATTCAGACCCCTTGACTTTTTCCACATTTTATTACATTACAGCCTTATTATAAAACTCTTTTTCAATCCTCTCATTAATCTACACACAGTAGCCCATTTTTGCAAATGTATAAAAAAATATATATAACATTTACATAAGTATTCAGACCATTTACTCAGTACTTTGAAGCACCTTTGGCAGTGATTACAGCATCGAGTCTCCTTGGGAATGACGATACATTTTTTATTTATTTAATACATTTTAGAATAAGGCTGTAATGTAACAAAATGTGGAAAATGTAAAGGGGTCAGAATACTTTCCGAATGCACTGTATATCTGTATTGGCTGTTAATGTTCACTTAATGATAAGTAATACCAAATGAATTATACAGTCCATATTGTTGTTTGTCTTGGCGTTTAATGGTTTAGTTTTTTAGAAACACTTCACTAATAACTGATATTGACTGATGTTGACTGAAGTACTGCTGCCATATTGCAGCCAACTCATCCAAAGCTGATTAATTTGATGTCCTACATTTTAAGAACAAATTAAACTTCAGCCATTATCATTTAATTAGAACTACATGCAATCTTCCCATTCATTGCATTACGTGACAGCTCCACTTCTGGGAACTGCACCTTTGTAGTGACTTATCAAATTTCAAATGCATTGATCTAAGAACTAGATCCATCAGTCCAAGGCTCTCCAACCCTGTTCCTGGAGAGCTACCCTACTGTAGGTTTTCAAACCAACCCCATTTGTAACTAACCTGACTAACATTTTGTAACTAACCTGACTAAAATCAGGTGCACTAGATTAGGGTTGGAGTGAAACCTACATGACAGTAGCTCTCCAGGAACAGGGTTGGAGTGAACCTACAAGACAGTAGCTCTCCAGGAGCATGGTTGGAGTGAACCTACAAGACAGTAGCTCTCCAGGAACAGGGTTGGAGTGAACCTACAAGGTAGTTCCAGGAGCATGGTTGGAGGAACCTACAAGGTAGGTTCCAGGAACAGGGGTGGTGGAAGTTACAAGAGTAGAACTCCAGGGCATGGTTGGAGGAACTCAAGACAGTAGCTCTCCAGGAACAGGGTTGGAGGAACTACAAGATGGTGGTGGTGGTAGTTGGAGGAGCTGAGGTGGTTGGAGGAGCTCAGGTGGTTGGAGGACCTGAGGTGGTGGTGGTAGTTGGAGGAACTGAGGTGGTTGGAGGAGCTGAGGTGGTGGTGGTAGTTGGAGGAGCTGAGGTGGTTGGAGGAGCTGAGGTGGTGGTGGTAGTTGGAGGAGCTCAGGTGGTTGGAGGAGCTCAGGTGGTTGGAGGACCTGAGGTGATGGTGGTGGTGGTTGGAGGAGCTGAGGTGATGGGGGGTTGGAGGAGCTCAGGTGGTTGGAGGACCTGAGGTGATGGTGGTGGTGGTTGGAGGAGCTGAGGTGATGCGGGTAGGAGGAGCTGAGGTGGTGGTGGTAGGAGGAGCTGAGGTGATGTGGGTAGGAGGAGCTATGCTGATGATTGTATTGGATTTATTTTGATCTGTTAAAGACGTTGAATACATGTTGTTCAGTATATTTACTAAATTTAGTATGTTTAATTTTTTGGGTCTGTGAAGTAAGTTCATTTAAAGTTATGTGATTTGGTATACAGTACCAGTCAAAAGTTTGGACACACCTACTCATTCAAGGGGTTTTCTTTATTTGTACTATTTTCTACATTGTAGAATAGGTGAAGAAATAACACATATGGAATCATGTAGTAACCAGAAAAGTGTTAAACAAATCAAATCAAAATATATTTTATATTTGAGATTCTTCAAAGTAGCCACCCTTTACTCTGATGACAGCTTTGCACATTCTTGGCATTCTCTCAACCAGCTTCACAAGGCTTTTCCAACAATCTTGAAAGAGTTCCCACATATACTGAGCAATTGTTGGCTGCTTTTTCTTCACTCTGTGTTCCAACTCATCCCAAACCATCTCACTTGGGTTCAGGTCAGGTGATTGTGGAGGCCAGGTCATCTGATGCAGCACTCGCATCACTCTCTTTTTGGTCAAATAGCCCTTTCTCAGCCTGGAGGTGTGTTGGGTTATTTTCCTGTTGAAAAACAAATGATAGTCCCACTAAGCGCAAACCAAATGGGATGGCGTATCGCTGCAGAATGCTGTGGTAGCCATGCTGGTTAAGTGTGCCTTTAATTCTAAATAAATCACTGACTGTGTCACCAGCAAAGCACCCCCACACCATCACACCTCCTCCTCCATGCTTCACGGTGGGAACCACACATGCGGAGATCCTCCATTCACCTACTCTGCGTCTAACAAAGACACAGCGGTTGGAACCAAAAATATCAGAATTTGGACTCATCAGAGCAAAGGATAGATTTCCACCGGTCTAATGTTCATTGCTCGTGTTTCTTGACCCAAGCAAGTCTCTTATTATTATTAGTGAAGTCACGCAGTCTCCTCTGAACAGTTGATGTTGAGATGTGTCTGTTACTTGAACTCTGAAGCATTTATTTTATTTGATTTTATTAGGATCTCTTTTAGTCCCCATTTGGACTAATCTTCCAAGAGTCCTTAAAACCTGTTACAGATTCAGGTACCCATTTGGGAACCAATGTAAACTGGGACGTGGCGCATGGAACGCAAAAATATTCTTAGAAATATTTAACCTCCACACATTAACAAGTCCAATAGCTCAAATGAAAGATAAACACCTTGTTCATCTAGCCAGCAAGTCAGACTACACTTAAAGAAACTTTCAAAGTTCTTGAAATTTTCCAGATTGACTGACCTTCCTGTCTTAAAGTAATGATGGACTGTCGTTTCTCTTTGCTTATTTGAGCTGTTCTTGACATAATATGGACTTGTTCTTTTACCACATAGGGCTATCTTCTGTATACCACCCTTACCTTGTCACAACACAACTGATTGGCTCAAATGGATTAAGGAAAGAAATTACACAAATGAACTTTTAACAAGGCACACCTGTTAATTGAAATGCATTCCAGGTGATATCTCATGAAGCTGGTTGAGAGAATGCCAAGAATGTGCAAAGCTGTCATCAAGGCAAAGGGTGGCTACTTTGAAGAATCTCAAATATAACATATATTTTCATTTGTTTAACACTTTTTTGGTTACTACACGATTCCATATGTGTTATTTCATAGTTTTATTTCATAGCTTCACTATTATTATACAATGTAGAAATTGTAGTAGTAAAGAAAAACCCTTGAATGAGTAGGTGTGTCCAAACATTTGACTGGTACTGTATGTATACACAACATTTGAAGTTTTAAAAAAAAAGTTTGAACATTTGAAGTTGTTGAAACACAGTCACCAAAAACCTGATCTAATTTGAATATTCATACATATTCTAGCACACAGAATGTTGGCAAGTTTCCTAGAATTGTTTGCCAGAAGTTCACAAGTTGCCGCAAATTTACCACAACAGTTTGGCCCAAAACTAATTTGCATATGAAAATACGAGCTTGACTCAAAGGTTTACGACAACTGTTTGCCAGAAGCCTGTTTTTTCGTTAAGAGATGGTCTGAAGATCAGCCTGTGTTGTGTTTTCACTGGAGACCAGACTTCTGTTGTGTTTTCACTGGACACCAAAGCTGGTGTGGGGGAGGCCTTGCAGAGACCGAAAGGTTGTGAGTTCAAATCCCAAGTGAGGTTGACCCCAAGTAATAAGAATTTTTCTGGCAAAACCACACTCATCGTATTTCCCAGGATGCTCTATGCAGTTAGATTTTTATAATTGTTTCTTTCAATATCTGTGTTTTTGATTAACGCGCAGTCTGAGCAAGGTATAGCTAATCTCATACTATTCAACACATTTTCCATGAAGCTGAGAGAAAATCTTGCTGTTTTAAAGCAAATTTCCCGCAATTATTTTTATATGGCCTGAACTGAACTAGGCGCCAGAAGCTCAGTAAACAGAGAGTGCAAAAAGTTGGGGAAAGCTGAACTATTTGCAAATGTCCTGTGATATCCCAGCACAAGAGGTTTACTATATTTTCCAGTCCATGCTGAATTGGTGGTTGATACATTCCTTACCTAGCATGCTGTGGGCTTGCTGCTGGAAAGAAACCCCTACACAATGTAGCCTAAGACAAAACCGTCACTCTGCACTTGTTTGTATTCGTGATCTCTATATGTGGGTGTTTTTTTCCAGCAGCAAGCCTACAGCATGTAGCAACCACAGGCAAAATAATAGTGCTTTCAGGGGAAATCCGCTGTCAGGGTGCTATGACTGTATTGTTTTAGGCTACAAAATACTCAACAGGTTTTAACCTTTGACGTGTTTAAAAAAAATAATAGTTCATTTTTATACAGCCATAATTAACACAGCAGCACTATAACTTGGTTAATGGTATATTTTAAGTTGCATAAAAGTTATCTTTCTTAAATTACTTTTACATATAATCTTGCCTTGAATGATATCCTCATCCAATTCTCTTTCACTTTGCCTAAAGTGTCAACTAAAATAGAACACATCTGATTGAAAGATAACCTGCTGTAAAATGTATACTGAAACTGGCATGAATGAACTTCAAATGAAAGTGAACAAAATCATTTCTACATACATTTAACAGGCTGTACGTAATGTAAAGGTTGCGCGTAAATGTTATCTTCTGGTATAAGACCTAAAACTGATCTAATCGTGCATGGTGGCCTTGTCTGTGTCTTGAAACCTGGACACAAAAACAGCTCTTCAGAGATACAGAGAATGCTGTGGACAGTCAGGAGGAAGACAACAGAGTATCACTTACTGAACAGATGAGAGAAGTGTAGAGAACCAACATACCACTGATCTAGGAGTTAGAGGCCAGGAAGAATCATGTGATCTCCTCTGGTGTGTATGCATCAAAAGGTTTTAGAACCCTAAACTGTGGGTGGATGAGCCCTCAATCCCAAATTGACCCTTAGGTGTTAGGGGGTAAGTACTATGTACTCTGAGATCCAAAATGATTGGATAGGTGTGTTTAAAAGTGGACAGACACTCATATTGTATGTTATCCCTATCAATACTGTATTTGTACTCTGCAGGTACAGTGAGTTCCTTGTGTATAACTCTGTCCATAAAGGAAGGAGAGCTGATCACTGCTAAAGGCCAGCAGGACGAGTTGAGACAGCAGCTGAGGACAGGTTGGCCCAGCTACAGGTCATGTCCAGGAAGGTAGTGAAGGATAGGTTGTTCCAGCTACAGGCCATGTCCAGGAAGGTAGTGAAGGATAGGTTGTTCCAGCTACAGGTCATGTCCAGGAAGGTAGTATTTATATTTGTCTTTATTAAGGACGAGGTGGAGCTGTGTTTATTCCTCTTATACCACAGTTACCAAAGAAAACAATATTAAAACACACATTTACTGGTATAAAACATTTTGTTTTTCTTTTCATTTTTATAAGAGAATTCATACTTTCTCATCTTTAGGTTGCTAGAGACTCAGTCGTTCGTTCGATTAGTTCGATATTTATGGACGTGACACAGTTGTTCATTCTATATGTTACATTACCATGCTCGCTGGCATTGGTGGAGAAAGTACTCAATTGTCATACTTGAGTAAAAGCAAAAGATACCTTAATAGAAAATGACTCATGTGAAAGTCACCCAGTAAAAAAAGTAAAAGTCTAAAAGTTTTTGTTGTCCCTTGCTTGCTAGCTAAACAACTAGCTATGGCTAACACAGTCACGACCTCTGAAGCCAGTATAACAGCAAAGAGCTGCATTTGTATTTGGATACATCCAGAACAATGAGCTGATGATGCACGATTTTGCCTGGCATAGTGCATTCTCATCAGGACACTCGACACTGTTCATTACGAGAAGACTGCATTGCATATCAAACAGTAGGCTAGAAGCTAGCTAAATGGTTTGTTGCTAGCAAACCTACCAATATGACAACCGGATTTAAAAATACCAATTGCTGAAAACAGCTGGTCAAATTAGAAACGTGTGGGAGGTTATTTTGTTATTCTAGCTGCAGAGGTGGTGACTGTGTTAGCCGTAACTAGTTGGCGAGCTAACAAGCAAGGTATAAGAACGTTGTCACTGAGCATGGCAACAGAAAATATTTCATGAACAGCTGTGTCGCTTCCATAAATATCGAACTAATCGATCAAACGACAGCGCCTCTAGCAACCTAAAGATGAGAAAGTATGAATTATCTTATAAAAATATCAACAACACATTTTTTCTCCCGGAAAATGTGTGTTTTAATATTGTTTTCTTTGGCAACTGTGGTATAAGAAGAATACATGCCTCTGTTTTGTACATTATCTTGGAAAATTGAACTCTGCATAGGCATTTATCCCTTACTACATGTCTTCCAGCAAGAGAGGCTGAGATTGAAGATCATGCAGGCTGTGTTCTCTTCTCCTGGAGCCAAACACCCCCAGACTGAAGTCAGTGATCAGTCTCTTCTCCCCACTATGCAGGTACCTTTAGGGACTTTAGGTCTGGGTACAGTTTGTGACAAATCACTGTGTAACAAGCTGTGTATATGTCCAGGTAAAAAAAAAAGTACCCTGTAGATACCAGATTCCTAAAAGGTTAAAACTCTTGAATCAACTGAATACCAGATAGGCTACCCATTGTTGAAACACCTATTTACCAAATACCCACGTTTTATAACGCCCTGACTAATGGTTGCCTTTCCTAGAATGTAGACATAAATTGTGAACATGACAATTTATACGTTAATTTGTTTTATTGATGACCATTGAAAGTTTTACCAAAAAACGCAGTAGAAAGGGGAGCAAATCCCTCCTCTTACTCTCAGTGATGTACAGGGAGCTAAAGCTGAGACTGGAGGAGTGAAAGCAGCAGCTCCAACACCACAGAAGAAGATCTAATCAGAGAAAGTAGCAGCTCCAACACCACAGAAGATCTAATGAGAGAAAGCAGCAGCTCCATCACCACAGAAGAAGATTTAATGAGAGAAAGCAGCAGCTCCAACACCACAGAAGAAGATCTAATGAGAGAACGCAGCAGCTCAAACACCACAGAAGAAGATCTATTGTCACACACAGAGGAGGGGCTAGTGACACAACTGAAACTGGGACAATGTTTTTATATTATTCTTTATCTATTCAGGGAAAACCCATTGAGACCAGAGTCTCATTTCCAAGGTTACCCTGATCACAACAATACAACAACCACTACAATGTAAAAGAAAGCAGCAATCAATACAAAAAAAGATGCCCTGCATATGCTCATGGACACTTCTGATTGTCCTCATACAAAGGTTGAGTCACTGATGGGGTCATCCTGTCTGGGTTGGCACCCCCCCTTGAGTTGTGCCGTGGCGGAGATCTTTGTGGGCTATACTCAGCCTTGTCTCAGGATGGTAAGTTTGTGGTTGAAGATATCCCTCTAGTGGTGTGGGGGCTGTGCTTTGACAAAGTGGGTGGGGTTATATCATTCCTGTTTGGCCCTGTCCGGGGGTGTCCTCGGATGGGGCCACAGTGTCTCCTGACCCCTCCTGTCTCAGCCTCCAGTATTTATGCTGCAGTAGTTTATGTGTCGGGGGGCTAGGGTCAGTTTGTTATATCTGGAGTACTTCTCCTGTCCTATTCGGTGTCCTATGTGAATTTAAGTGTGCTCTCTCTAATTCTCTCTTTCTTTCTCTGTCTCGGAGGACCTGAGCCCTAGGACCATGCCTCAGGACTACCTGACATGATGACTCCTTGTTGTCCCCAGTCCACCTGGCCGTGCTGCTGCTCCAGTTTCAACTGTTCTGCCTTATTATTATTGGACCATGCTGGTATTTTATGAACATTTGAACATCTTGGCCATGTTCTGTTATAATCTCCACCCGGCACAGCCAGAAGAGGACTGGCCACCCCACATAGCCTGGTTCCTCTCTAGGTTTCTTCCTAGGTTTTGGCCTTTCTAGGGAGTTGTTCCTAGCCACCGTGCTTCTACACCTGCATTGCTTGCTGTTTGGGGTTTTAGTCTGGGTTTCTGTACAGCACTTTGAGATATCAGCTGATGTACGAAGGGCTATATAAATACATTTGATTTGATTTGATTTGAAAGGGAGATGGATCTCTCTCTGACCATTGACTGGATTTCTTGAAATTGGCAGTGTCAGATCAATCTGTCAAAAGAAAGTGATTGTAGTATGTTCACCTGGTTAACTCGGATCACTCCACTGGGTAGAGATGTCAAATTAACATTCCGTTTTGAATGATATTTCATTGAGTTGCCAACCAACATAATTTCATTGTGAATTGGGTTAATTAAAGCTGCAATGTGTGACTTTTTGGACGATCCCGACCAAATTCACATAGTACTATGAGTTATACATCTGTCATTCTAATTGAAAGCAAGTCTAAGAAGCAGTAGATGTGTTCTATTTGCACTATTTCTATGCTTCCCATTCTAAAATTTTGTTTTTGCATCTTTAACTTTCTGTTTTGTACACCAGTTTCAAACAGCTGAAAATACAATATTTTTGATGAATGAAAATATATTTCAAAGCAGTTTAGATGGTACAATGATTCTCTACATTATACATGGCTTTTTGTGTCACATAAACTGAAATTAGGCGAACTATTATAATTTAAGCAACCAGGAAATTGCAAAGTGATTTCTGCATATTGCACGTTTAAAAGTTGTATAAAGAGATGGTCTACGATCATGACCTGCAAATCCTATTTGTTTTCCATGTATACTGAACAAAAATATAAACGCAACATGTAAAGTGTTGGTCCCATATTTCATGAGCTGAAATAAAAGATCCCAGAAATGTTCCATATGCAAAAAAGCTTATTTATCTCAAATGTTGTCCACAAATTTGTTTACCTCCCTGTTAGTGAGCATTTCTCCTTTGCCAAGATAATCCATCCACCTGACAGGTGTGGCATATGAAGAAGCTGATAAACAGCATGATCATTACATGGGTGCATCTTGTGCTGGGGACAATAAAAGTCTACTCTAAAATGTGCAGTTTAGACAACACAATGACAGATGTTTTGAGGGAGTATACAATTGGCATGCTGACTACAGGAATGTCCGCCAGAACGGTTGCCAGATCATTTAATTTTAATTTCTCTACCATAAGCCGCCTCCAACACCGTTTTAAAGAATTTGTACGTGCAACCCATCAATCAGCCAAGATGGCATAGCAGTTCAGACGTCTTTTGTCCTCGTCTTGTCGTGTCCCGTATATATATATATATTTACAACTTTTTTTCACATACATTTTTAAAAAATTTCCATCAACTCATCTTCAAAACACTCTCCTGCAACCCGCCTCACCAATTTATATTTATAAAAAAGTATTATTTACCTCAAATCTGTAATCCTCCAAGAAGCTAGCCAGAAACTCCAAGAAGCTAGCCAGAAACTAGCCAGAAGCTAGCCAGGAGCTAGCCAGAAGCTAGCCCAGAAGCTAATCCAGAAGCTAATCGGTAGCTAGTTCAGAAGCTAGTTAGCTTCTTTACTGGCAAATCGTTAGTATTCAGCTAACCACGGTTTGTGGACATCAGCTATCCTTTAGCTCGAAAATCTATCGCCAGTTTTGTACGGTGCAGCGCAGCTCGGAACGGAACATACCGGACCAATTTTTCTCTCCATGTCCCTGGATTTCAACCGCTCTCTGGACATTCATACCTGGATCTCACAGCTAGCTAGCTGCTTTCCGTGTGACTATTCCGGAGCAAACATCAATTATTCCGGAGCTAGCCAGCTCCGTCAATCACTCCTGAGTTCCATCAATCACTCCTGGGCTGCAGTCACCTATCCGGACCCGTTTTGCTGCCTACGCGGAGCCCCACCGGGCCTTCACAACTGACTGCCGACGTTATCTACCCAAAGGAGTTACCCGGCTGGCTCCTCCGTCGCGACGTTACCTGAACGCCCATCTGCGGCCTGCTAACCGTTAGCTGTCTTATCGGCTGCTATCTGAATAGACAATCGGACAATTTATTTATTTATTTTATTATTATTATGTTTTCTTCTTGGGCCTCTATAACTATATCTATTGTTTTTATTTTTGTTGTTGTTGTGTGATTTGGATTAATCCCCTCTACCACACGGAACCCCACTAATCTACTGACGGAACGCAAGAGGTGGCTAATAACAGACCTCCATCCTATGCTAGCTTGCTACCGAGGGCCTGGCTAGCTGTCTAAATCGCCGTGACCCCCAACCAACCTCTCCACTCACTGGACCCTTTTGATCACTCGACTAAGCATGCCTCTCCTTAATGTCAATATGCCTTGTCCATTGCTGTTCTGGTTAGTGTTTATTGGCTTATTTCACTGTAGAGCCTCTAGTCCTGCTCACTATACCTTATCCAACCTATTAGTTCCACCACCCACACATGCAATGACATCTCCTGGTTTCAATTATGTTTCTAGAGACAATATCTCTCTCTTCATCACTCAATACCTAGGTTTACCTCCACTGTATTCACATCCTACCATACCTTTGTCTGTACATTATACCCTGATGCTATTTTATCGCCCCCAGAAACCTCCTTTTACTCTCTGTTCCAGACGTTCTATTATTCTACTCCTCCTATGTTCCTCTGGCGATGTAGAGGTGAATCCAGGCCCTGCAGTGCCTAGCTCCACTCCTATTCCCCCTCTCTTTTGACGACTTCTGTAACCGTAATAGCCTTGGTTTCATGCATGTTAACATTAGAAGCCTCCTCCCTAAGTTTGTTCTATTCACTGCTTTAGCACACTCTGCCAACCCGGATGTTCTAGCTGTGTCTGAATCCTGGCTTAGGAAGACCACCAAAAATTCTGACATTTTAATTCCAAACTACAAAATTTTCAGACAAGATAGAACTGCCAAAGGGGGCGGTGTTGCAATCTACTGCAAAGATAGCCTGCAGAGTTCTGTCCTACTATCCAGGTCTGTACCCAAACAATTTGAACTTCTACTTTTAAAAATCCACCTCTCTAAAAACAAGTCTCTCACCGTTGCCGCCTGCTATAGACCACCCTCTGCCCCCAGCTGTGCTCTGGACACCATATGTGAACTGATTGCCCCCCCATCTATCTTCAGAGCTTGTGCTGCTAGGCGACCTAAACTGGAACATGCTTAACACCCCAGCCATCTTACAATCTAACCTTTATGCCCTCAATCTCACACAAATTATCAATGAACCTACCAGGTACCTCCCCAAAGGCTTAAACTCGGGCACCCTCATAGATATCATCCTAACCAACTTGCCCTCTAAATACACCTCTGATGTCTTCAACCAAGATCTCAGCGATCACTGCCTCATTGCCTGCATCCGTAATGGGTCAGCGGTCAAACGACCTCCACTCATCACTGTAAAACGCTCCCTGAAACACTTCAGCGTGCAGGCCTTTCTAATCAACCTGGCCAGGGTATCCTGGAAGGATATTGATCTCATCCCATCAGTAGAGGATGCCTGGATATTTTTTTTAAATGCCTTCCTAACCATCTTAAATAAACATGCCCCATTCAAGAAATTTAGAACCAGGAACAGATGTAGCCCTTGGTTCTCCAGACCTGACTGCCCTTAACCAACACAAAAACATCCTATGGCGTTCTGCATTAGCATCGAACAGCCCCCGTGATAGGCAGCTGTTCAGGGAAGCTAGAAACCATTATACACAGGCAGTTAGAAAAGCCAAGGCTAGCTTCTTCAAGCAGAAATTTGTTTCAGTGCCCACTGCACTGAAGATAGGAAACACTGTCACCACTGATAAATCCACCATAATTGAGAATTTCAATAAGCATTTTTCTACGGCTGGCCATGCTTTCCACCTGGCTACTCCTACCCCGGTCAACAGCACTGCACCCCCAACAGCAACTCGCCCAAGCCTTCCCCATTTCTCCTTCTCCAAAATCCGTTCAGCTGATGTTCTGAAAGAGCTGCAAAATCTGGACCCCTACAAATCAGCCGGGCTAGACAATCTGGACCCTTTCTTTCTAAAATGATCTGCTGAAATTGTTGCCACCCCTATTACTAGCCTGTTCAACCTCTCTTTCGTGTCGTCTGAGATTCCCAAAGATTGGAAAGCAGCTGCGGTCATCCCCCTCTTCAAAGGGGGGGACACTCTTGACCCAAACTGCTACAGACCTATATCTATCCTACCATGCCTTTCTAAGGTCTTCGAAAGCCAAGTCAACAAACAGATTACCGACCATTTTGAATCTCACCATACCTTCTCTGCTATGCAATCTGGTTTCAGAGCTGGTCATGGGTGCACCTCAGCCACGCTCAAGGTCCTAAACGATATCTTAACCGCCATCGATAAGAAACATTATTGTGCAGCCGTATTCATTGATCTGGCCAAGGCTTTCGACTCTGTCAATCACCACATCCTCATCGGCAGACTCGACAGCCTTGGTTTCTCAAATGATTGCCTCGCCTGGTTCACCAACTACTTATCTGATAGAGTTCAGTGTGTCAAATCGGAGGGTCTGCTGTCCGGCAGTCTGGCAGTCTCTATGGGGGTGCCACAGGGTTCAATTCTTGGACCGACTCTCTTCTCTGTATACATCAATGTGTTCGCTCTTGCTGCTGGTGAGTCTCTGATCCACCTCTACGCAGACGACACCATTCTCTATACATCTGGCCCTTCTTCGTACACTGTGCTAACAAACCTCCAAACAAGCTTCAATGCCATACAACTCTCCTTCCGTGGCCTCCAATTGCTCTTAAATACAAGTAAAACTAAATGCACGCTCTTCAACCGATCGCTACCTGCACCTACCCGCCTGTCCAACATCACTACTCTGGACGGCTCTGACTTAGAATACGTGGACAACTACAAATACTTAGGTGTCTGGTTAGACTGTAAACTCACCTTCCAGACCCATATCAAACATCTCCAATCCAAAGTTAAATCTAGAATTGGCTTCCTATTTCGCAACAAAGCATCCTTCACTCATGCTGCCAAACATACCCTTGTAAAACTGACCATCCTACCAATCCTCGACTTTGGCGATGTCATTTACAAAATAGCCTCCAATACCCTACTCAACAAATTGGATGCAGTCTATCACAGTGCAATCCGTTTTGTCACCAAAGCCCCATATACTACCCACCATTGCGACCTGTACGCTCTCGTTGGCTGGCCCTCGCTTCATACTCGTCGCCAAACCCACTGGCTCCATGTCATCTACAAGACCCTGCTAGGTAAAGTCCCCCTTATCTCAGCTCGCTGGTCACCATAGCATCTCCCACCTGTAGCACACGCTCCAGCAGGTATATCTCTCTAGTCACCCCCAAAACCAAATCTTTCTTTGGCCGCCTCTCCTTCCAGTTCTCTGCTGCCAATGACTGGAACGGACTACAAAAATCTCTGAAACTGGAAACACTTATCTCCCTCACTAGCTTTAAGCACCAACTGTCAGAGCAGCTCACAGATTACTGCACCTGTACATAGCCCACCTATAATTTAGCCCAAACAACTACCTCTTTCCCAACTGTATTTAATTAATTTATTTATTTTGCTCCTTTGCACCCCATTATTTTTATTTCTACCTTGCACATTCTTCCATTGCAAAACTACCAAACCAGTGTTTTACTTGCTATATTGTATTTACTTTGCCACCATGGCCTTTTTTGCCTTTACCTCCCTTCTCACCTCATTTGCTCACATTGTATATAGACTTGTTTATACTGTATTATTGACTGTATGTTTGTTTTACTCCATGTGTAACTCTGTGTCGTTGTATCTGTCGAACTGCTTTGCTTTATCTTGGCCAGGTCGCAATTGTAAATGAGAACTTGTTCTCAACTTGCCTACCTGGTTAAATAAAGGTGAAATAAAAAATAAATAAAAAACCCGCCTCACAACCACAGACCACGTGTAACCACTCCAGCCCAGGACCTCCACATCCGACGGAGGAGTATTTCTGTCTGTAATAAAGCCCTTTTATGGGGTAAAACTCATTCTGATTCTGCCTCCCTGATTCTGCTTCCCTTTTGATTCTAATCTCCCTTTTTGAATGAGGTGTTCCACGAGCCGGTGTCCACATACTTTTGGTCATGTAGTGTATGAGTCATGTCACCAAATAATTTATTAAAATACATTGTTTTGCAATGAAGGTCTACAGTAGCCTCAACAGGTCTCTGTAGGGGAGCACCATGGTGTAGCCGGAGGACAGCTGGTTTCCGTCCTCCTCTGGGTATATTGACTTCAATACAAAACCTAGGAGACTAAGGGTTCTCACCCCCTTCCTTAGACTTACACAGTAATTATGACAACCTCCAGAGCACGTCCTCAAACCTATCAGAGCCCTTAAAGCATGAACTGACATGTTGTCCACCCAATCAAAGGATCAGAGAATGAATCTAGTATGAGCTACAGCTAGCTAGCAATAAAATGTGGTGAGTAGTAAAACAAAAGGTCATGTGGTTCGGTAAGAAGAATGGCCACTCTCCCCTATCTGGGATACGTATGGCAACCCTCAAACTCCACATTCAACAGCCGTTCTGCCAGTCACATTCTGTTAAAGTTCCCCAAAACACACACATCACTGGGTCGTTCCACTTTTTTTTTCCTCAGTTCGCTGCATCTAGCGACTGGAATGAGCTGCAAGAAACACTCAAGCTGGACAGTTTTATCTCCATCTCTACATTCAAAGACTCAATCATGGACACTGACACTTGAGGCTGCTTAGCGTGATGTATTTTTGTCTTGACCTTTTTCACTTTGTGCTGTTGTCTGTGCCCAACAATGTTTGTACCATGTTTGTGCTGCTACCATGCTGTGTTGTTGTCTTAGGGCCCTCTTTATGTAGTGTTGTCTCTCTTGTCGTAATGTGTGTTTTGTCCTACATCTTTTTCTTTTAAAACAGCCACCATCTGTTACGGTTTTCTTCCGTCGAATGATCGGACCAAAATGCAGCGTGGTTAATATGATACATCTTTAATACGATGAAACCACAAACAATACAAAACAACAAACGGACCGTGAAAACCTATACAGCCTATCTGGTGACAACTAACACAGAGACAGGAACAATCACCCACAAAACACTCAAAGAATATGGCTGCCTAAATATGGTTCCCAATCAGAGACAACGAGAATCACCTGCCTCTGATTGAGAACCGCCTCAGGCAACCATAGACTTTGCTAGAACACCCCACTAAGCCACAATCCCAAAACCTACGAAAAAAACCCATACATGAACACAACACAAAATAAACCCATGTCACACCCTGGCCTGACCAAATAAATATAGAAAACACAAAATACTAAGACCAGGGCGTGACACCATCCACCACACACAAGGATTTTTCCTCTTGGTATGCCATCATTGTAAATCAGAATTTGTTCGTAATTTACTTGCCCAGTTAAATAAAGGTTAAGTAAATAAAAATGACAACAAATTGATACAAAGAGAGAGAAAGACATTAGTTTGTTAGTTAACAGGTTAAAAGTTTTGAACAAATACATTTCTTCAAAAATGAAGGAGAAGCAAGAGCGAGATCTAGCTTTATTTTGTTGTATTTTTTCCACTTACTTTGCTAGTGAATGCTCAAACAGAGAGGGATGCTTCGTTAGCTAGCTTGCCATGGCTTCCAAAAATTCTCGGGCCGACTCTCTTCTCTGTATACATCAATGTGTTCGCTCTTGCTGCTGGTGAGTCTCTGATCCACCTCTACGCAGACGACACCATTCTCTATACATCTGGCCCTTCTTCGTACACTGTGCTAACAAACCTCCAAACGAGCTTCAATGCCACACAACACTCCATCCGAGGCCTCCAACTGCTTTTAAATGCTAGTAAAACTAAGTGCATGCTCTTCAACTGATTGCTGCCCGAACCCTCCCGCCCGACTAGCATCACTACTCTGGACGGTTCTGACTTAGAATATGTGGACAACTACAAATACCTAGGTGTCTGGTTAGACTGTAAACTCTCCTTCCAGACTCACATTAAACATCTCCAATCCAAAACTAAATCTAGAATCGGCTTCCTATTTCGCAACAAAGCCTTCACTCATGCTGCCAAACATACCCTCGTAAAACTGACTATCCTACCGATCCTTGACTTCGGCGATGTCATTTACAAAATAGCCTCCAAGACTCTACTCAGCAAACTGGATGTATTCTATCACAGTGCCATCCGTTGTCACCAAAGCCCCATATACTACCCACCACTGCAATCTGTATGCTCTCATTGGCTGGCCCTCACTACATATTTGTCCCCAAACCCACTGGCTCCAGTTCATCTATAAGTCTAGGCTAGGTAAAGCCCCACCTTACCTCAGCTCACTGGTCACCATAGCAACACTCACCCGTAGCACGCGCTCCAGCAGGTATATTTCACTGGTAATCCTCAAAGCCAACACTTACTTTGGCCACCTTTCCTTCCAGTTCTCTGCTGCCAATGACTGGAACAATTGCAAAAATCACTGAAGCAGGAGTCTTATCTCCCTCTTTAAGCATCAGCTGTCAGAGCAGCTTACCGATCACTGTACTTGTACACAACCAATCTGTAAATAGCACACCCACCTACCTCATCCCCATATTGTTATTTATCCTCTTGCTCTTTTGCACCCCAGTATCTCTACCTGCACATCTATCACTCCAGTGTTAATGCTAAATTGTAATTCTTTGGCCTATTTATTGCCTTACCTCTCTACTATTCTACATTTGCACACACTGTACATAGATTTTTCTATTGTGTTATTGACTATACGTTTGTTTGTGTAAGTCTGTGTTGTTTTTGTCACACTGCGTTGCTTTATCTTGGCCAGGTCGCAGTTGTAAATGAGAACTAAAATAAAATGGTCAAATATTTTTTTTAAATAAAAAAATGTCAAATAAAACACTGTATTGCATGATTGTAGTGGGTTTACTAACGCGTTAGTTATAGTAGCTATGTTGACTATGACGTTAGCTAATATGATGACAACGATGTAGGCTGTGTGTAGCGGTTATAGTAGGAAGGTTTGGCTTGGAAAATGTTTTTTTCGCCTGTTCACAGACAGCTGTTGAAGTCAACAAGTGAAGGGAAAAGGTGAGAGGAGAGCGCATAGATGTGAAAAGGATTTATACACCAAGCAACGTGATCATGCTGTTTGTATGGGGCTGCTATGAAAGTCAACTGTGCTTGCGGGTGATCAGGGGTGAATTCATTCTGCCGATTCTGTTGAAAAACGTTTCTTAGAAGCAAACGAAACGGGGATAAACATTCTTGAATTTACCCAATAGAAACTCTTGTTTGTGGTTGTTTGGACTATTGTTTACACCCTAGATCAGATAGATGCAGGCAAAAGTGTGTAAGGTCGTATTGAATGAGTCACTGTCACCTTGGTTTCTCGACAAGTGCACCTACCTACGTTGTAAACTTTCATTCGTAGGCTAGGTTGTAGCAATCTCATGATGGGTATAGGGATAATTAGAGTATTATGTAGTAGCCTAAACCTAGCCTAGCCTGTTACATTGAGCTGGGTGAATGGAATATGAATGAGTCATCCAATATGCTGTAATAGAAATAAGGCCATGCTAAAAAAAAATAAAAATAAAGAATTGTCCTCCCTAATCTTAAACGGCACTGACCGCCACTGCCTTTTATCCTTCCTTGAGGTATAAATGACAGGTGAAGCCAATTCACCTGTCCAATCAGTAAGTCTTCAAAGAACGATGCACTTTTAAAAGGAATGTCAACATAATCGTTCTCGTTTGGAATCTCTAAAGAAATTAAGAATTGTTTTGGAATCTGAAAATATCAGGAGATTCATTATACAGATTAACTAGACAGACCTACTCACACCCTTGCAGTTCACATTTTGCTTCAATCAATTTGCTTCATTCAATTGCATTTTTACAATGTGGCTAACGTCATTGGGACACTTGAACATAAGACCATTAAGAAAGTTAGCTGGCCTAATTGTATTCATTTTATTGCAGATCCTCTACTTATTTAATCCCAAGAGGGGACACTAGTCACCAGCAATACACTTACAGGAACAATATACATCAGCTAGACTGAGCACTGATGGCTGGTGAAACATGTCACACCCTGGCCATAGTTTGCTTTGTATGTTTCTATGTTTTGGTTGGTCAGGGTGTGAGCTGAGTGGGCATTCTATGTTACATGTCTAGTTTGTCATGTCTAATGTGCAAAGTATAATACAATATATACTGGTACTCCCTGTAATCAAATCAAATCAAATTTTATTTGTCACATACACATGGTTAGCAGATGTTAATGCGAGTGTAGCGAAATGCTTGTGCTTCTAGTTCCGACAATGCAGTAATAACCAACAAGTAATCTAACTAACAATTCCAAAACTACTGTCTTATACACAGTGTAAGGGGATAAAGAATATGTACATAAAGATATATGAATGAGTGATGGTACAGAGCAGCATAGGCAAGATACAGTAGATGGTATCGAGTACAGTATATACGTATGCATATGAGATGAATAATGTAGGGTATGTAACATTATATTAGGTAGCATTGTTTAAAGTGCCAGTCAAAAGTTGACACACCTACTCATTCAAGGGTTTTTCTTTATTTTTACTATTTTCTACATTCTAGAGTAAAAGTGAAGACATCAAAACTATGAAATAACACATATGGAATCATGTAGTAACCAAAGTAGCGTGAAACAAATCAAAATAGCTAGTTGAGATTATTCAAAGTAGCCACCCTTTGCCTTGACAGCTTTGCACACTCTTGGCAATCTCTCAACCAGCTTTACCTGGAATGCTTTTCCAACAGTCTTGAAGCAGTTCCCACATACAGTGGGGCAAAAAAATATTTAGTCAGCCACCAATTGTGCAAGTTCTCCCACTTAAAAAGATGAGAGAGGCCTGTCATTTTCATCATAGGTACACTTCAACTATGACAGACAAAATGAGAAAAAAAATCCAGAAAATCACATTGTAGGATTTTTTATGAATTTATTTGCAAATTATGGTGGAAAATAAGTAGAAAAACATATAAAACTTTCCTCTCTAGGTTTCTAATCTCCACCCGGCACAGCCAGAAGAGGACTGGCCACCCCTCATAGCCTGGTTCCTCTCTGGAGAGAAAAGACATTGTAAACAAAAGGGAGAGAACAGCCTTGTAGTAAAATTACAAATACAGTCATTCATCAAGATTAAAATGACATAACATGTTAAATCCAGTAGCAGGAAACATAACAAGGAGGCTATTTTTATACACATAAATAATCCATATCTTACCCTGCATTTGGACCTCATACTTTCACTTTCAAAATGACAAAATTTGTGAAAGTAGGAGGTCCAAGGCAGGGTAAAATAACTGCTGTCAATTTGAAAGCCTATGTTCTATCAATGGGTAAAATAAAATATTTCCTCCCAAGTAACTTGTTAGTAGTCTGCCTGTGAAAATCAGGAAATCGTGTAAGAACGCTTCACAGCTCTATCATTATTGGCTGGAGATATGGGATTACACACTATCACATTTCATAACGCTTTCAAAACAATGACCTACACTCCAGACCGCCAAATTCAGCCAATAGATGTCCTTCCTTGTCTGGAACACATCCATCCGTTTTATCGTCATGACAAAGTATAGCTTTCGTTTAGATGTGCTCAATCTAAACAGTGTACTAAGTTAATTAATAACCTCCGTTTCTTCTTCAAGTACCATGTAGCAATGCGCTGAGTCTGTAGGTTAACCGAACACGCTTCAAGCT